>NW_027422169.1:0-255807 GCF_037893015.1 Macrotis lagotis | reverse complement strand
TGCCTTATCCTTGCCTTGCCTTTTCTTTCCCTTACCTTGCCTTGCCTTGCGTTACCCTTTCCTTGTCTTGCTTTGCCTTGCATTGCTTTGCCTTCTGTTACCCTTTCCTTGCCTAGACTTTAATTGGCGTTGCCTTACGTTGCCTTGCCTTAGCCTTGCCTTGCCTTGATGTGCCTTGCCTTCCGTTACCTTTTCCTTGCCTTGCCGTGCCTTCAGTTACCCTTGCCTTGCCTTGCTTTGCCTTGCATTGCCTTGCCTTCTGTTACTCTTTCCTTGCCTTGCCTTAACTTCGCGTTTCCTTGCTTTGCGTTGCCTTGCCTTAGCCTTGCCTTGCCTTGCCGTGCCTTGCCTTCCGTTACCCTTTTCTTGCCTTGTATTGCCTTGCATTGCCTTGCCTTCTGTTACCCTTTGCTTGCCTTGCCGTGCATTGCCTAGCCTTGCGTTGTCGATCCTTAGCCTTGTCTCCCCTTGCCTTAACCTTGCTTGGCTTGCCTTGCCTTAACTTTGCCTTGCTTTGCGTTGGCTTGCCTAATCCTTTCCTTGCCTTTCCTTGCCTTGCCTTGTCTTTCTCTTGCCTTGCCGTGCCTTCCGTTACCCTTGCCTTGCCTTGCTTTTCCGTGCCTTGCCTTGTCCTTCCCTTCCCTTTCCGAGCCTTCCGTTACCATTGTCTTGCCTTGCCGTGCCTTCCGTTACCCTTCCCTTGCCTTGCCGTGCATTGCCTTGCCTTGCGTTGCCTTGACTTAGCCTTTCCTTGCCTTGCCCTACCTTGCAATTTCCTTCCTTTGCCTTTCCGTCCCTTCTGTTACACTTGCCTTGCCTTGCTTTGCCTTTCTTTGACTTGCCTTGCCTTGCTTTGACTTGCCTTGCCTTGCCTTCCATTACCCTTTCCTTGCCTTGCTTTGCCATGCATTGCCGTGCTTTCTGTTACCCTTTCCTGGCCTTGCCTTAATTTTGCATTGCCTTGCGTTGCCTTGCCTTAGCCTTGCCTTGCCTTGCCGTGCCTTGCCTTCCGTTACCCTTTTCTTGTCTTGTATTGCCTTGCATTGCCTTGCCTTCTGTTACCCTTTGCTTGCCTTGCCGTGCATTGCCTAGCCTTGCGTTGTCGATCCTTAGCCTTGTCATCCCTTGCCTTAACCTTGCTTGGCTTGCCTTGCCTTAACTTTGCCTTGCTTTGCGTTGGCTTGCCTAAGCCTTTCCTTGCCTTGGCTTGCCTTGCCTTGTCTTTCCCTTGCCTTGCCATGACTTCCGTTACCCTTGCCTTGCCTTGCTTTTCCGTGCCTTGCCTTGCCTTCCGTTACCCTTTCCTTGACTTGCTTTGCCTTGCATTGCGGTGCTTTCTGTTACCGTTTCCTTGCCTTGCCTTAACTTTTCGTTGACTTGCGTTGCCTTGCCCTAGCCTTGCCTTGCCTTGCCGTGCCTTGCTTTCCGTTACCCTTTCCTTGCCGTTCCGTGCCTTCCCTTCTGTTACCCTTTCCTTGCCTTGCCTTAACTTCACGTTGCCTTGCGTTGCGTTGCGTTCCCTTAGTCTTGCCTTGCCTTGCATTCCCTTACCCTTGTCTTGCCGTTCCGTGCCTTGCCTTGTCCTTCCCTTCCCTTTCCGAGCCTTCCGTTACCCTTGTCTTGCCTTGCCGTGCCTTCCGTTACCCTTCCCTTGCCTTGCCGTGCATTGCCTTTCCTTGCGTTGCCTTGACTTAGCCTTTCCTTGCCTTGCCCTACCTTGCAATTTCCTTCCTTTGCCTTTCCGTCCCTTCTGTTACACTTGCCTTGCCTTGCTTTGCCTTTCTTTGACTTGCCTTGCCTTGCTTTGACTTGCCTTGCCTTGCCTTCCATTACCCTTTCCTTGCCTTGCTTTGCCATGCATTGCCGTGCTTTCTGTTACCCTTTCCTGGCCTTGCCTTAATTTTGCATTGCCTTGCGTTGCCTTCCCTTAGCCTTGCGTTGCCTTGACGTGCCTTGCAGTCCGTTACCCTTTCCTTGCCTTGCCGTGCCTTCCCTTCCGTTACCCTTGCTTGCCTTGCCTTAACTTTGCGTTGCCTTGCGTTGCGTTTCGTTGCCTTAGCCTTGCCTTGCCCGCCGTGCCTTGCCTTCCGTTAACTTTGTCTTGCCATGCATTCCGTTACCCTTGCCTTGCCGTGCCTTGCCTTGTCTTTCCCTTGCCTTGCCGTGCCTTCCCTTACACTTACGTTGCCTTGCCTTGCATTGCCCGGCCATGTGTTCCGTTGGCCTTGCCTTGACTTGCCGTGCAGTGCCTTGTCTTGCTTTGCCTTCCATTGCTTTGCCTTCTGTTACCCTTTCCTTGCCTAGACTTTAATTGGCGTGGCCTTACGTTGCCTTGCCTTAGCCTTGCCTTGCCTTGATGTGCCTTGCCTTCCGTTACCTTTTCCTTGCCTTGCCGTGCCTTGCCTAGCGTTACTCTTTCCTTGCCTTGCCTTAACTTCGCGTTTCCTTGCTTTGCGTTGCCTTGCCTTGCCTTGCCGTGCCTTGCCTTCCGTTACCCTTTTCTTGCCTTGTATTGCCTTGCATTGCCTTGCCTTCTGTTACCCTTTGCTTGCCTTGCCGTGCATTGCCTAGCCTTGCGTTGTCGATCCTTAGCCTTGTCTCCCCTTGCCTTAACCTTGCTTGGCTTGCCTTGCCTTAACTTTGCCTTGCTTTGCGTTGGCTTGCCTAATCCTTTCCTTGCCTTGCCTTGCCTTGCCTTGTCTTTCCCTTGCCTTGCCGTGCCTTCCGTTACCCTTGCCTTGCCTTGCTTTTCCGTGCCTTGCCTTGCCTTCCGTTACCCTTTCCTTGCCTTGCTTTGCCTTGCATTGCGGTGCTTTCTGTTACCGTTTCCTTGCCTTGCCTTAACTTTTCGTTGACTTGCGTTGCCTTGCCTTAGCCTTGCCTTGCCTTGCCGTGCCTTGCTTTCCGTTACCCTTTCCTTGCCGTTCCGTGCCTTCCCTTCTGTTACCCTTTCCTTGCCTTGCCTTAACTTCACGTTGCCTTGCGTTGCGTTGCGTTCCCTTAGTATTGCCTTGCCTTGCCGTGCCTTGGCTTGTCCTTCCCTTGCCTTGCCATGCCTTCAGTTACCCTTGCCTTGCCTTGCTTTGCCTTGCCGTACCTTGCCTTCCGTTACCCTTTCCTTGCCTTGCTTGCCTTCCGTTACCCTTTTCTTGCCTTGCTTTGCTTTGCAATGCCTTGCCTTCTGTGACCCTTTCCTTGCCTTGCCGTGCCTTACCTAGCCTTGCGTTGTCGTGCCTTAGCCTTGTCTCCCATTGCCGTAGCCTTGCCTCGCTTGCCTTGCCTTATCCTTGCCTTGCCTTGCCTTGCCTTGCCTTGTCTTTCCCGTGGCTTGCCTTGCCTTCGGTTACCCTTTCCTTGCCTTGCCTTAACTTTGCGTTGCCTTGCATTTCCTTGTCTTAGCATTGAGTTGCCTTGCCGTGCCTTGCATTCCGTTACCCTTTCCTTGCCTTGACGTGCCTTCCCTTCCGGTACCCTTGCCTTGCCTTGTCTTAACTTTGCGTTGCCTTGCGTTGTGTTGCGTTGCCTTAGCCTTGCTTTGCCTTGAATTGCCTTGCCTTCTGTTACCCTTTCCTTGCCTTGCCGTGCATTGCCTAGCCTTGCGTTGTCGTGCCTTAGCCTTGCCTTGCCTTGCCTTGCCTTTCCTTCCGTTACCCATTCCTTGCCTTCCCGTGCATTGCATAGCCTTGCGTTGCCTTGTCTTAGCCTTGCCTTTCCTTGCCGTGCCTTCCGTTACCGTTTCCTTGCATTGCCGTGCAATGTGTAGCCTTGCGTTGCCTTGCCGAGCCTTCCGTTACCCTAGTCTTGCCTTGCCGTGCATTGCCTAGCCTTCCGTTGTCGTGCCTTAGCCCTGACTCCCCTTTCCTTAGCCTTGCTTGTCTTGCCTTCCCTTAACCTGGCTTTGTATGGCATTGCCTTGCCTTAGCCTTGCCTTACCTTGCCTTGCCTTGCCTCCAGTTACACTTTCCTTGCCTTGCCGTGCATTGCCTAGCCTTGCATTGTCGTGCATTAGCTTTGTCTCCCCTTGCCTTAGCCTTGCTTGTCTTACCTTCTTTTAACCTGGCCTAGCATGGCATTGTCTTGCCTTAGCCTTTCCATACCTTGCCTTGCCGTGCCATGTCCTTCCCTTGCCTTCCCTTGCCTTCCGTTACCCTTTCCTTGCCTTGTCTTAACTTTGCGTTAACTTGCGTTTCCTTGCCGTTGCCTTGCCATGCCTTGCCTTGCCTTGCATTCCGGTACCCTTTCCTTGCCTTGGCGCGCATTGCCTAGCCTTGCATTGACTTGCCTTAGCCCTGCCTTGCCTTGCCGTGCATTTCCCTCACCCTTACTTGCCTTGCAGTGCATTGCCCAGCTATGTGTTTCCTTGGGCTTGCCTTGACTTGCCGTGCCGTGCCTTCCATTACCCTTGCCTTTTCTTGCTTTGCCTTCCCTTCCATTACAGTTTCCTTGCCTTGCCGTCCATTGCCTAGCCTTGCGTTGTCGTGCATTGGCTTTGTCTCCCCTTGCCTTAACCTTGCTTGTCTTGCCTTCCTTTAACCTGGCCTTGCATGGCATTGCCTTGCCATAGCCTTGCCTTACCTTGCCTTGCCTTGCCATGTCCATCCCTTGCCTTGCCGTGCCTTCCGTTACCCTTGTCTTGCCTTGCCATGCCTTCCTTTGCTCTTCCGTTGCCTTGCTTTGCCTTGACTTGCCTTGCCTTCCGTTACCCTTCCCTTGCCTTGCCGTGCATTGCCTATCTTTGCGTTGCCTTCCCTTAGCCTTCCCTTGCCTTGCCGTGCATTGCCTAGCCTTACATTGCCTTGCCTTAGCCCTGCCTTACCTTGCCTTGCCTTGCCATGTCCTTCCCTTGCCTTGCCGTGCCTTCCGTTACCCTTGTCTTGCCTTGCCGTGGCCTTCCTTTACCCTTGCCTTGCCTTGCTTTGCCGTGCCTTGCCATGCCTTACGTTACCCTTCCCTTGCCTTATCCGTGCATTGCCTAGCCTTGCGTTGTCGTGCCTTAGCCTTGTCTCCCCTTGCCTTAGCCTTGCTTGGCTTGCCTTTCCTCAACCTTGCCTTGCTTTGCGTTGCTTTGCCTTATCCTTGCCTTGCCTTGCCTTGCCTTGCCTTGCGTTACCCTTTCCTTGCCTAGCCTTTAATTGGCGTTGCCTTACGTTGACTTGCCTTAGCCTTGCCTTGCCTTACCGTGCCTTGCCTTGTCCTTCCCTTAAATTGCCTTGCCTTCAGTTACCCTTACCTTCCTTTGCTTTGCCTTCCCGTGCCTTGCCTTCCTTTACCCTTTCTTTGTCTTGCTGTGCCTTCTGTTACCCTTTCCTTGCCTTGCGTTGCCTTCCATTACCTTGCCTTCTGTTACCCTTTCCTTGCCTTGCCGTGCATTGCCTCGCCTTGCGTTGTCGTGCGTTAGACTTGTCTCCCCTTGCCTTGCTGAGCCTTCCGTTAACCTTGTCTTGCCTTGCCGTGCCTTCCGTTACCATTGCCTTGCCTTGCTTCCCCTTTCCTTAGCCTTGCTTGTCTTGCCTTCCTTTAACCTGGCCTTGCATGGCATTGCCTTGCCTAAGCCTTGCCTTACCTTGCCTTGCCGCGCCATGTCCTTCCCTTTCCTTGCCGTTCCTTCCGTTACCCTTGTCTTGCCTTTCCGTTCCTTCCTTTACCCTTGCCTTGTCTTGCTTTGCCTTGCCTTGCCTTGCCTTCTGTTACCATTTCCTTGCATTCCCGTGCATTGCATAGTCTTGCGTTGCCTTGCCTTAGCCTTACTTTCCTTGCCGTGCCTTCTGTTACCCATTCCTTGCCTTCCCGTGCATTGCATAGCCTTGCGTTGCCTTCCCTTAGACTTGCATTTCCTTGCCGTGCCTTCCGTTACCCTTTCCTTGCATTGCCGTGCAATGCCTAGCCTTGTGTTGCCTTGCCTAGCCTTCCGTTACCCTAGTCTTGCCTTGCCGTGCCTTGCCTTGTCCTTCCCTTGCCTTGCCGAGCCTTCCGTTACCCATGTCTTGCCTTGCCATACCTTCCGTTACCCTTGCCTTGCCTCCCCTTGCCTTAGCCTTGCGTGGGTTGTGTTGCCTTCACTTTGCATTGCCTTGCGTTGCCTTTCCTCAGCTTGGCATTGCCTTGCAGTACTTTGCCTTCCGTTACCCTTCCTTTGCCTTGCCGTGCATTGCCTAGCCTTGCGTTGCCTTGCCTTAGCCTTTCCTTGCCTTGCCCTGCCTTGCCTTGTCCTTCCCATGCCTTGCCGTCCCTTCCGTTACCCTTGCCTTGCCTTGCTTTGCCTTGCTTTGACTTGCCTTTCCTTGGTTTTCCTTGCCTTGCCTTCCGGTACCCTTTCCTTGCCTTGCTTTGCTTTGCATTGCCTCGCTTTCTGTTACCCTTTCCTTGCCTTGCCGTGCATTGCCTAGCCTTGCGTTGTCGTGCCTTAGCCTTGTCTCCCCTTGCATCAGCCTTGCTTGGCTTGCCTTGCCTTAACCTTGCCGTGCTTTGCGTTGCCTTGCCTTATCCTTGCCTTGTCTTGCCTTGCCTTGCCTTGTCTTTCCCTTGCCTTGCTGTGCCTTCAGTTACCCTTGCCTTGCCTTGCTTTTCCTTGCCTTGCCTTGGTTCCGTTACCCTTTCCTTGCCTTGTCTTAACTTTGCCTTACCTTGCGTTGCCTTGCCTTTGCCTTGCCTTGCCTGGCCGTGCCTTGCATTTCGTTACCATTTCCTTACCTTGCCTTGCCTTGCATTCCTTTACCCTTTCCTTGCCTTGCCTTGCCTTGAATTCCGTTACACTTTCCTTGCCTTGCCGTCCATTGCCTAGCCTTGTGTTGTCGTGCATTAGCTTTTTCTACCCTTGCCTTAACCGTGGTTGTCTTGCATTCCTTTATGCTGGCTTGGCATGGAATTGCCTTGCCATAGCCTTGCCTTTCCTTGCCTTTCCTTGCCATGTCCTTCCCTTGCCTTGCCGTGCCTTCCGTTAACCTTGTCTTGCCTTGCCGTGCCTTACTTTACCCTTGCCTTCCTTGCTTTGTCTTGCCATGCTTTGTCTTCCGTTACCCTTTCCTTGCCTTATCCGTGCATTGCCTAGCCTTGCATTGTCTTTCCTTAGCCTTGCCTTGCATTCCGTTACCCTTTCCTTGCATTGTCGTGCATTGCCTAGCCTTGCGTTGCCTTGCCGAGCCTTCCGTTACCCTTGTCTTCCATTGCCGTGCCTTGCCTTGTCCTTCCCTTGCCTTGCTGGGCCTTCCGTTACCCTTGCCTTGCCTTGCCTTGCCTTGCCTCCCTTTGCCTTAGCCTTGCGTCGGTTGTGTTGCCTTCACTTTGCATTTCCTTGCGTTGTCTTTCCTCATCTTTGCATTGCCTTGCCGTGCCTTGCCTTGCATTCCGTTCCCCTTTCTTTGCATTGTCGTGCATTGCCTAGCCTTGCCGAGCCTTCTGTTGCCCATTCCTTGCCTTCCCGTGCATTGCATAGCCTTCCGTTGCCTTGCCTTAGCCTTGCCTTACCTTGCCGTGCCTTCCGTTGCCCTTTCCTTGCATTGCCGTGCAATGCCTAGCCTTGTCCTTCCCTTGCCTTGCCATGCCTCCACCTACCCTTCCCTTGCCTTGCTTTGCCTTGCCTTGCTGTGCCTTCCGTTATCCTTATCTTGCCTTGCTTTGCCTGGCATTTCCTTGCTTTCTGTTACCCTTTCCTTGCCTTGCCGTGCATTGCCTAGCCTTGCTTTGTCGTGCCTTAGCCTTTTCTCACCTTGCCTTAGCCTTGCATGGCTTGCCTTGCCTCAACCTTGCCTTGCTTTGCGTTGCTTTGCCGTATACTTGCCTTGCCTTGCCTGGCCTTGTCTTTCCCTTGCCTTGCCTTGCCTTGCGTTACCCTTTCCTTGCCTTGCTTTGCCTTGCATTGCTTTGCCTTCTGTTATCCTTTCCGTGCCTAGCCTTAAATTGACGTTGCCTTACGTTGCCTGGCCTTAGGCTTGCCTTGCCTTGCCGTGCCTTGCCTTCCGTTACCTTTTCCTTGCCTTGCCGTGCCTTGCCTAGCGTTACTCTTTCCTTGCCTTGCCTTAACTTCGCGTTGCCTTGCTTTCCGTTGCGTTGCCTTAGCCTTGCCTTGCCTTACCGTACCTTGCCTTGTCCTTCCGTTTCACTGCCTTGCCTTCCTTTTCCCTTTCTTTGTCTTGCTGGGCCTTCTGTTACCCTTTCCTTGCCTTGATTTGCATTGCATTGCCTTGCCTTCTGTTACCCTTTCCTTGCCTTGCCGCGCATTGCCTCGCCTTTCGTTTTCGTGCCTTAGACTTGTCTCCCCTTGCCTTGCCGAGCCTTCCGTTACCCTTGTCTTGCCTTGCCGTGCCTTCCGTTACACTTGCCTTGCCTTGCCTCCACTTGCCTTAGCCTTCCTTGTCTTGCCTTCCTTTAACCTGGCCTTGCATGGCATTGCCTTGCCTAAGCCTTGCCTTACCTTGCCTTGCCTTGCCTTGTCTTTCCCTTGCCTTGCCGTGCCTTCCGTTACCCTTGTCTTGCTTTTCCGTGCCTTCCTTTACCCTTGCCTTGCCTTGCTTTGCCTTGCCTTGCCTTGCCTTTGTTACCCTTTCCTTGCCTTGCCGTGCATTGCCTAGCCTTGCGTTGCCGTGCCTTAGCCTTGCCTTGCCTTGCCTTGCCTTTCCTTCCGTTACCCATTCCTTGCCTTCCCGTGCATTGCATAGCCTTGCGTTGCCTTGCCTTAGCCTTGCCTTTCCTTGCCGTGCCTTCCGTTACCGTTTCCTTGCATTGCCGTGCAATGTGTAGCCTGGCGTTGCCTTGCCGAGCCTTCCGTTACCCTAGTCTTGCCTTGCCGTGCATTGCCTAGCCTTCAGTTGTCGTGCCTTAGCCCTGACTCCCCTTTCCTTAGCCTTGCTTGTCTTGCCTTCCCTTAACCTGGCTTTGTATGGCATTGCCTTGCCTTAGCCTTGCTTACCTTGCCTTGCCTTGCCTTCTGTTACCCTTTCCTTGCCTTGCCGTGCATTGCCTAGCCTTGCATTGTCGTGCATTACCTTTGTTTCCCCTTGCCTTAGACTTGCTTGTCTTACCTTCCTTTAACCTAGCCTTGCATGGCATTGTCTTGCCTTAGCCTTTCCTTACCTTGCCTTGCCGTGCCATGTCCTTCCCTTGCCTTGCCTTGCCTTCCGTTACCCTTTCCTTGCCTTGTCTTAACTTTGCGTTAACTTGCGTTTCCTTGCCTTTGCCTTGCCTTGCTTTGCCGTGCCTTGCATTCTGGTACCCTTTCCTTGCCTTGCCGTGCATTGCCTAGCCTTGCATTGCCTTGCCTTAGCCCTGCCTTGCCTTGCCGTGCCTTCCCTCACCCTTATCTTGCCTTGCAGTGCATTGCCCAGCCATGTGTTTCCTTGGGCTTGCCTTGACTTGCCGTGCCGTGCCTTCCATTACCCTTGCCTTTTCTTGCTTTTCCTTCCCTTCCATTACCCTTTCCTTGCCTTGCCGTCCATTGCCTAACCTTGCGTTGTCGTGCACTGGCTTTGTCTACCCTTGCTTTAACCTTGCTTGTCTTGCCTTCCTTTAACCTGGCCTTGCATGGCATTGCCTTGCCATAGCCTTGCCTTACCTTGCCTTGCCTTGCCATGTCCTTCCCTTGCCTTGCCGTGCCTTCCGTTACCCTTGTCTTGCTTTGCCATGCCTTCCTTTACCCTTGCGTTGCCTTGCTTTGCTTTGACATGCCTTGCCTTCCGTTACCCTTCCCTTGCCTTGCCGTGCATTGCCTAGCTTTGCGTTGCCTTCCCTTACCCTTTCCGTGCCTTGCCGTGCATTGCCTATCCTTACATTGCCTTGCCTTAGCCCTGCCTTACCTTGCCTTGCCTTGCCATGTCCTTTCCTGGATTTGCCGTGCCTTCCGTTAAACTTGTCTAGCCTTCCCGTGCCTTCCTTTACCCTTTCCTTGCCTTGCTTTGCCTTGCCTTGCCATGACTTCCGTTACCCTTTCCTTGCCTTATCCGTGCATTGCCTAGCCTTGCATTGTCTTCCCTAAGCCTTGCCTTGCCTTGACTTGCATTCCGTTAAACTTTCCGTGAATTGCCGTGCATTGCCTAGCCTTGCGTTGCCTTCTGAGCCTTCCGTTACCCTTGTCTTGCCTTGCCGTGCGTTGCGTTGTCCTTCCCTTGCCTTGTCGAGCCTTCCGTTACACTTGTCTTGCCTTGTCGTGCCTTCCATTACCCTTGCCTTGCCTTGCCTCCCTTTGCCTTAGCCTTGCGTCGTTTGTGTTGCCTTCACTTTGCATTGCCTTGCGTTGCCTTTCCTCATCTTTGCATTGCCTTGCCGTGCCTTCCCTTCCGTTAACTTGCCTTGCCTTGCCGTACATTGCCTAGCCTTGCGTTGCCTTGCCTTAGCCATTCCTTGCCTTGCCCTGCCTTGCCTTGTCCTTCCCATGCCTTGCCGTCCCTTCCGTTACCCTTGCCTTGCCTTGGTTTGCCTTGCTTTTACTTGCCTTGCGTTGCTTTGACTTGCCTTGCCTTGCTTTTCCTTGCCTTGCCTTCCGGTACCCTTTCCTTGCCTTGCTTTGCTTTGCATTGCCTTGCTTTCTGTTACCCTTTCCTTGCCTTGCCTTAACTTCGCGTTGCCTTGCGTTGCGTTGCGTTGTATAAGCCTTGCCTTGCCTTGCCGTGCCTTGCTTTGTCCTTCCCTTGCCTTGCCATGCCTTCAGTTACCCTTGCCTTGCCTTGCTGTGCCTTCTGTTACCCTTTCCTTGCCTTGCTTTGCCTTGCATTGCCTTGCCTTCTGTTACCCTTTCATTGCCTTGCCGTGCATTGCCTCGCCTTGCGTTGTCGTGCTTTAGACTTGTCTTCCCTTTCCTTGCCGAGCCTTCCGTTACCCTTGTCTTGCCTTGTCGTGCCTTCCGTTACCCTTGCCTTGTCTTGTCTCCCCTTGCCTTAGCCTTGCTTTGCTTGCCTTGCCTTAACTTTGCATTGCCTTGCGTTTCCTTTCCTCAGCGTTGCACTGCCTTGCCGTTCCTTTCTTTCCGTTACCCTTTCCTTGCCTTGCCGTGCATTGCCTAGCCTTGCGTTGTCGTGCCTTAGCCCTGACTCCCCTTGCCTTAGCCTTGCTTGTCTTGCCCTCCGTTAACTTGGCCTTGCATGGCATTGCCTTGCCTTACCTTGCCTTCTGTTACCCTTTCCTTGCCTTGCCGTGCATTGCCTAGCTTTGCATTGTCGTGCATTAGCTTTGTCTCCCGTTGCCTTAGCCTTGCTTGTCTTGCCTTCCTTTAACCTGGCCTTGCATGGCATTGCCATGCCTTAGCCTTGCCATACCTTGGCTTGCCTTGCCTTGTCCTTCCCTTGCCTTGCCGTACCTTCCGTTACCCTTGTCTTGCCTTGCCGTGCCTTCCTTTACCCTTGCCTTGCCTTGCGTTGCCTTGCCTTGCTTTGCCTTCTGTTACCCTTTCCTTGCCTTGCCGTGCATTGCCTAACCTTGCGTTGTCGTGCCTTAGCCTTGCCTTGCCTTGCCTTCCGTTACCCATTCCTTGCCTTCCAATGCATTGCATAGCCTTGCGTTGCCTAGCCTTTGCCTTTCCATTCCTTGCCGTGCCTTCCGTTACCCTTTCCTTGCATTGCCGTTTAATGCCTAGCCTTGCGTTGCCTTGCCGAGCATTCCGTTACCCTAGTCTTGCCTTGCCGTTCCTTGCCTTGTCCTTCCCTTGCTTGGGGAGCCTTCTCTTACCCTTGTCTTGCCTTGCCGTACCTTCCGTTACCCTTGCCTTGCCTCCCATTGCCTTAGCCTTGCGTGGGTTGTGTTGCCTTCACTTTGCATTGACTTGCGTTGCCTTTCCTCATCTTTGCATTGCCTTGCCGTACTTTGCCTTCCGTTACCCTTTCCTTGCCTTGCCGTAACATTTCCTAGCCTTGGGTTGCCTTGCCTTGCCTTGCCGTGCCTTGCCTTGTCCTTCCCTTCCCTTGCCGAGCCTTCCGTTACCGTTGTCTTGCCTTTCCGTGTCTTCTGTTACCCTTGCCTTGCCTTGCCGTGCATTTCCCAGCCATGTGTTGCCTTGGCATTGCCTTGACTTGCCGTGCCGTGCCTTCCGTTACCCTTGCCTTTTCTTGCTTTCCCTTCCCTTCCGTTACCCTTGCCTTGCCTTGCCGTGCATTGCCTAGCCTTGCGTTGCCTTGCCTTAGCCTTGTCTTCCCTTGCCGTGCCTTGCCTTATCCTTCCGTTGACTTGCCGTGCCTTCCGTTACACTTCCCTTTCCTTGCTTTGCCTTGCCTTGCCTTGCCTTCCGTTACCCTTCCCTTGCCTTGCCGTGCATTGCCAAGCCTTGCGTTGCTTTGCCTGAGCCTTTCCTTGCCTTGCCCTGCCTTGCATTTTCCTTCCCTTGCCTTGCCGTCCCTTCCGTTACACTTGCCTTTCCTTGCTTTGCCTTACTTTGACTTGCCTTGCCTTCCTTTGAATTGCCTTGCCTTGCCTTCCATTACCCTTTCCTGCCTTGTTTTGCCTTGCATTGCCATGCTTTCTGTTACCCTTTCCTTGCCTTGCCTTTACTTTGCGTTGAGTTGCGTTGCCTTGCCTTAGCCTTGCGTTGCCTTGCCTTGGGGTGCCTTCCGTTACCCTTGCCTTGCCTTGCTTTTCAGAGCCTTGCCTTGCCTTCCGTTACCCTTTCCTTGCCTTGCCTTAAATTTGCGTTGCCTTGCGTTGCCTTGCATTAGCCTTGCGTTGCCTTGACGTGCCTTGCATTTCGTTACCCTTTCCTTGACTTCCCGTGCCTTCCCTTCCGTTACCCTTCCCTTGCCTTGCCTTAACTTTGCGTTGCCTTGCGTTGCGTTGCGTTGCCTTGGCCTTGCCTTGCCTTGCCGTTCCCTGCCTTCCATTACCATTGTCTTGCCATGCATGCCGTTACACTTGCCTTGCCGTGCCTTGCCTTGTCCTTCACTTGCCTTGCCGTGCCTTCCCTCACCCTTACCTTGCCTTACCGTGCATTGCCCAGCCATGTGTTGCCATGGCCTTGCCTTGACTTGCCGTGCCGTGCCTTCTGTTACCCTTTACGTTTATTGCTTTGACATCCCTTCCATTACCCTTTCCTTGCCTTGCCGTGCATTGCTAATCCTTGCGTTGTCGTGCCTTAGCCTTGACTCCCCTTGCCTTAGCCTTGCTTGTCTTGCCTTCACTTAACCTGGCCTTGCATGGCATTGCCTTGCTTTAGCCTTGCCTTACGTTTCATTGCCTTTTCTTCTGTTACCCTTTCCTTGCCTTGCCGTATATTGCCTAGCCTTGCGTTGTCGTGCATTATCTTTGTCTCCCCTTGCCTTAACCTTGCTTGTCTTGCCTTCCAGTAACCTGGCCTTGCATGGCATTGCCTTGCCATAGCCTTGCCTTAACTTGCCTTGCCTTGCCATGTCCCTCCCTTGCCTTGCCGTGTCTTCCGTTAACCTTGTCTAGCCTTCCCGTGCCTTCCTTTACACTTGCCTTGCCTTGCTTTGCCCTGCCTTGCCTTGCCTTCCGTTACCCTTTCCTTGCCTTATCCGTGCATTGCCTAGCCTTGCATTGGCTTGCCTTAGCCTTGCCTTGCATTCAGTTACCCTTTCCTTGCATTGTCGTGCATTGCCTTTCCTTGCGTTGCCTTGCCGAGCCTTCCGTTACCCTTATCTTGCCTTCCCGTGCCTTGCCTTGTCGTTCCCTTGCCTTGCCGAGCCCTCTGTTACTCTTGTCTTGCCTTGCCGTGCCTTCCGTTGCCCTTGCGTTGCCTTGCCTCCCTTTGCCTTAGCCTTGCGTCGTTTGTGTTGCCTTCACCTTGCCTTGCCTTGCGTTGCCTTTCCTCATCTTTGCATTGCCTTGCCGTGCCTTGCCTTATGTTACCTTTCCTTGCCTTGCCGTACATTGCCTAGCCTTTTGTTGCCTTGCCTTAGCATTGCCTTGCCATGCCGTGCCTTGCCTTTTTCTTCCCTTGCCTTGCCGTGCCTTCCGTTATCCCTGTCCTGCCTTGCCGTGCCTTCCTTTACCCGTGCCTAGCCTTGCATTGCCTTGACTTAGCCTTGCCTTTCCGTGCCTTGCCTTGTCCTTCCCTTGCCTTGCCGTCCGTTCCGTTACACTTCCCTTGCCTTGCTTTGCCTTGCCTTGCCTTGCCTTCCGTTACCCTTCCCTTGCCTTGCCGTACATTGCCTAGACTTGCGTTGCCTTGCCTTATCCTTTCCTTGCCTTGCCCTGCCTTGCCTTGTCCTTCCCATGCCTTGCTGTCCCTTCCGTTACCCTTGCCTTGCCTTGCTTTGCCTTGATTTGACTTGACTTGCCTTGCTTTTCCTTGCCTTGCTTTCCGTTACCTTTCCTTGCCTTGCTTTGCCTTCCATTGCCTTGCTTTCTGTTACCCTTTCCTGGCCTTGTCTTAACTTTGCGTTGACTTGGGTTTCCTTGCCTTAGCCTTGCATTGCCTTGCCGTGCCTTGCCTTCCGATACCCTTTCCTTGCCTTTCCGTGTCTTGCCTTCTGTTACCGTTTCCTTTCCTTGCCTTAACTTCGCGTTGCTTTGCGTTGCGTTGCGTTGTGTAAGCCTTGCCTTGCCTTGCCGTGCCTTGCCTTGCCTTGCCTTGCGTTACGCTTTCCTTGCCTTCCCGTGCCTTCCGTTACCCTTCCCTTGCCGTGCCTTAACTTCGGGTTGCCTTGCGTTGCATTGCGTTGTATAAGCCTTGCCTTGCCTTGCCGTGCCTTGCTTTGTCCTTCCCTTGCCTTGCCATGCCTTCAGTTACCCTTGCCTTGCCTTGCTGTGCCTTCTGTTACCCTTTCCTTGCCTTGCTTTGCCTTGCATTGCCTTGCCTTCTGTTACCCTTTCATTGCCTTGCCGTGCATTGCCTCGCCTTGCGTTGTCGTGCTTTAGACTTGTCTTCCCTTTCCTTGCCGAGCCTTCCATTACCCTTGCCTTGCCTTGCCTCCCCTGCCTTAGCCTTGCTTTGCTTGCCTTGCCTTAACTTTGCATTGCCTTGCGTTTCCTTTCCTCAGCGTTGCATTGCCTTGCCGTTCCTTTCTTTCCGTTACACTTTCCTTGTCTTGCCGTGCATTGCCTAGCCTTGCGTTGTCGTACCTTAGCCCTGACTCCCCTTGCCTTAGCCTTGCTTGTCTTGCCCTCCCTTAACCTGGCCTTGCATGGCATTGCCTTGCCTTAGCCTTGCCTTACCTTGCCTTGCCTTGCCTTCTGTTACCCTTTCCTTGCCTTGCCGTGCATTGCCTAGCTTTGAATTGTCGTGCATTAGCTTTGTCTGCCGTTGACTTAGCCTTGCTTGTCTTGCCTTCATTTAACCTGGCCTTGCATGGCATTGCCATGCCTTAGCCTTGCCTTTCCTTGGCTTGCCGGGCCTTGTCCTTCCCTTGCCTTCCCGTACCTTCCGTTACCCTTGTCTTGCCTTGCCTTGCCTTCCTTTACCCTTGCCTTGCCTTGCGTTGCCTTGCCTTGCCTTGCCTTCTGTTACCCTTTCCTTGCCTTGCCGTCCATTGCCTAACCTTGCGTTGTCGTGCCTTAGCCTTGCCTTGCCATGCCTTGCCTTCCGTTACCCATTCCTTGCCTTCCCTTGCATTGCATAGCCTTGCGTTGCCTAGCCTTAGCCTTTCCATTCCTTGCCGTGCCTTCCGTTACCCTTTCCTTGCATTGCCGCTTAATGCCTAGCCTTGCGTTGCCTTGCCGAGCATTCCGTTTCCCTAGTCTTGCCTTGCTGTTCCTTGCCTTGTCCTTCCCTTTCTTGCCGAGCCTTCCGTTACCCTTGTCTTGCCTTGCCGTACCTTCCGTTACCCTTGCCTTGCCTCCCATTGCCTTAGCCTTGCGTGGGTTGTGTTGCCTTCACTTTGCATTGACTTGCGTTGCCTTTCCTCAACTTTGCATTGCCTTGCCGTACTTTGCCTTCCGTTACCCATTCCTTGCCTTGCCGTAACATTTCCTAGCCTTGGGTTGCCTTGTCTTAGCCTTGCCTTGCCTTGCCGTGCCTTGCCTTGTCCTTCCCTTTCCTTGCCGAGCCTTCCGTTACCGTTGTCTTGCCTTTCCGTGTCTTCTGTTACCCTTGCCATACCTTGCCGTGCATTGCCCAGCCATGTGTTGCCTTGGCCTTGCCTTGACTTGCCGTGCCGTGCCTTCCGTTACCCTTGCCTTTTCTTGCTTTCCCTTCCCTTCCGTTACCCTTTCCTTGCCTTGCCGTGCATTGCCTAGCCTTGCGTTGCCTTGCCTTAGCCTTGTCTTCCCTTGCCGTGCCTTGCCTTATCCTTCCGTTGACTTGCCGTGCCTTCCGTTACACTTCCCTTTCCTTGCTTTCCCTTGCCCTGCCTTGCCTTCCGTTACCCTTCCCTTGCCTTGCCGTGCATTGCCAAGCCTTGCGTTGCTTTGCCTGAGCCTTTCCTTGCCTTGCCCTGCCTTGCATTTTCCTTCCCTTGCCTTACCGTCCCTTCCGTTACACTTGCCTTTCCTTGCTTTGCCTTACTTTGACTTGCCTTGCCTTCCTTTGAATTGCCTTGCCTTGCCTTCCATTACCCTTTCCTGCCTTGTTTTGCCTTGCATTGCCATGCTTTCTGTTACCCTTTCCTTGCCTTGCCTTTACTTTGCGTTGAGTTGCCTTGCCTTGCCTTAGCCTTGCGTTGCCTTGCCTTGGGGTGCCTTCCGTTTCCCTTGCCTTGCCTTGCTTTTCCGTGCCTTGGCTTGCCTTCCGTTACCCTTTCCTTGCCTTGCGTAAACTTTGCGTTGCCTTGCGTTGCCTTGCCTTAGGCTTGCGTTGCCTTGCCGTGCCTTGCATTCCGTTACCCTTTCCTTGCCTTGCCGTTCCTTGCCTTCCGTTACCATTGTCTTGCCATGCATTCCGTTACACTTGCCTTGCCGTGCCTTGCCTTGTCCTTCACTTGCCTTGCCGTGCCTTCCCTCACCCTTACCTTGCCTTACCGTTCATTGCCCAGCCGTGTGTTGCCATGGCCTTGCCTTGACTTGCCGTGCCGTGCCTTCTGTTACCCTTGACTTTTATTGCTTTGACATCCCTTCCATTACCCTTTCCTTGTCTTGCCGTGCATTGCTTATCCTTGCGTTGTCGTGCCTTAGCCTTGACTCCCCTTGCCTTAGCCTTGCTTGTCTTGCCTTCCCTTAACCTGGCCTTGCATGGCATTGCCTTGCCTTAGCCTTGCCTTACGTTGCATTGCCTTTTCTTCTGTTACCCTTTCCTTGCCTTGCCGTATATTGCCTAGCCTTGCGTTGTCGTGCATTATCTTTGTCTCCCCTTGTCTTAACCTTGATTGTCTTGCCTCCCATTAACCTGGCCTTGCATGGCATCGCCTTGCCATAGCCTTGCCTTAACTTGCCTTGCCTTGCCATGTCCCTCCCTTGCCTTGCCGTGTCTTCCGTTAACCTTGTCTAGCCTTCCCGTGCCTTCCTTTACCCTTGCCTTGCCTTGCTTTGCCCTGCCTTGCCTTGCCTTCTGTTACCTTTTCCTTGCCTTATCCGTGCATTGCCTAGCCTTGCATTGCCTTGCCTTAGCCTTGCCTTGCATTCAGTTACCCTTTCCTTGCATTGTCGTGCATTGCCTATCCTTGCGTTGCCTTGCCGAGCCTTCCGTTACCCTTATCTTGCTTTCCCGTGCCTTGCCTTGTCGTTCCCTTGCCTTGCCGAGCCCTCTGTTACTCTTGTCTTGCCTTGCCGTGCCTTCCGTTGCCCTTGCCTTGCCTCCCTTTGCCTTAGCCTTGCGTCGTTTGTGTTGCCTTCACTTTGCATTGCCTTGCGTTGCCTTTCCTCTTCTTTGCATTGCCTTGCCGTGCCTTGCCTTATGTTACCTTTCCTTGCCTTGCCGTACATTGCCTAGCCTTTTGTTGCCTTGCCTTAGCATTGCCTTGCCATGCCGTGCCTTGCCTTTTTCTTCCCTTGCCTTGCCGTGCCTTCCGTTATCCCTGTCCTGCATGCCGTGCCTTCCTTTACCCGTGCCTAGCCTTGCATTGCCTTGACATAGCCTTGCCTTACCGTGCCTTGCCTTGTCCTTCCCTTGCCTTGCCGTGCGTTCCGTTACACGTCCCTTGCCTTGCTTTGCCTTGCCTTGCCTTGCCTTCCGTTACCCTTCCCTTGCCTTGCCGTGCATTGCCTAACCTTGCGTTGCCTTGCCTTAGCTTTTCCTTGCCTTGCCCTGCCTTGCCTTGTCCTTCCCATGCCTTGCCGTCCCTTCGGTTACCCTTGCCTTGCCTTGCTTTGCCTTGATTTGACTTGACTTGCCTTCCTTTTCCTTGCCTTGCTTTCCGTTACCCTTTCCTTGCCTTGCTTTGCCTTCCATTGCCTTGCTTTCTGTTACCCTTTCCTTGCCTTGCCTTAACTTTGCGTTGACTTGGGTTTCCTTGCCTTAGCCTTGCATTGCCTTGCCGTGCCTTGCCTTCCGATACCCTTTCCTTGCATTTCCGTGTCTTGCCTTCTGTTACCCTTTCCTTTCCTTGCCTTAACTTCGCGTTGCCTTGCGTTGCATTGCGTTGTGTAAGCCTTGCCTTGCCTTGCCGTGCCTTGCCTTGCCTTGCCTTGCGTTACGCTTTCCTTGCCTTCCCGTGCCTTCCGTTACCCTTCCCTTGCCGTGCCTTAACTTCGTGTTGCCTTTGCTTTGCATTGCGTTGTATAAGCCTTGCCTTGCCTTGCCGTGCCTTGCTTTGTCCTTCCCTTGCCTTGCCATGCCTTCAGGTACCCTTGCCTTGCCTTGTTGTGCCTTCTGTTACCCTTTCCTTGCCTTGCTTTGCCTTGCATTGCCTTGCCTTCTGTTACCCTTTCATTGCCTTGCCGTGCATTGCCTCGCCTTGCGTTGTCGTGCTTTAGACTTGTCTTCCCTTTCCTTGGCGAGCCTTCCGTTACCCTTGTGTTGCCTTGTCGTGCCTTCCGTTACCCTTGCCTTGCCTTGCCTCCCCTTGCCTCAGCCTTGCTTTGCTTGCCTTGCCTTAACTTTGCATTGCCTTGCGTTTCCTTTCCTCAGCGTTGCATTGCCTTGCCGTTCCTTTCTTTCCGTTACCCTTTCCTTGCCTTGCCGTGCATTGCCTAGCCTTGCGTTGTCGTGCCTTAGCCCTGACTCCCCTTGCCTTAGCCTTGCTTATCTTGCCCTCCCTTAACCTGGCCTTGCATGGCATTGCCTTGCCTTACCTTGCCTTCTGTTACCCTTTCCTTGCCTTGCCGTGCATTGCCTAGCTTTGCATTGTCGTGCATTAGCTTTGTCTCCCGTTGCCTTAGCCTTGCTTGTCTTGCCTTCATTTAACCTGGCCTTGCATGGCATTGCCATGCCTTAGCCTTGCCTTTCCTTGGCTTGCCGTGCCTTGTCCTTCCCTTGCCTTCCCGTACCTTCCGTTACCCTTGTCTTGCCTTGCCTTGCCTTCCTTTACCCTTGCCTTGCCTTGCGTTGCCTTGCCTTGCCTTGCCTTCTGTTACCCTTTCCTTGCCTTGCCGTCCATTGCCTAACCTTGCGTTGTCGTGCCTTAGCCTTGCCTTGCCTTGCCTTGCCTTCCGTTACCCATTCCTTGCCTTCCCTTGCATTGCATAGCCTTGCGTTGCCTAGCCTTAGCCTTTCCATTCCTTGCCGTGCCTTCCGTTACCCTTTCCTTGCATTGCCGCTTAATGCCTAGCCTTCCGTTGCCTTGCCGTGCCTTCCGTTACACTTCCCTTGCCTTGCTTTGCCTTGCCTTGCCTTGCCTTCCGTTACCCTTCCCTTGCCTTGCCGTGCATTGCCTAGCCTTGCGTTGCTTTCCCTGAGCCTTTCCTTGCCTTGCCTTGCCTTCCGTTACCCTTCCCTTGCCTTGCCGTGCATTGCCTCGCCTTGCGTTGTCGTGCTTTAGACTTGTCTTCCCTTTCCTTGCCGAGCCTTCCGTTACCCTTGTCTTGCCTTGTCGTGCCTTCCGTTACCCTTGCCTTGCCTTGCCTCCCCTTGCCTTGGCCTTGCTTTGCTTGCCTTGCCTTAACGTTGCATTGCCTTGCGTTTCCTTTCCTCAGAGTTGCATTGCCTTGCCGTTCCTTTCATTCCGTTACCCTTTCCTTGCCTGGCCGTGCATTGCCTAGCCTTGCGTTGTCGTGCCTTAGCCCTGACTCCCCTTGCCTTAGCCTTGCTTGTCTTGCCCTCCCTTAACCTGGCCTTGCATGGCATTGCCTTGCCTTACCTTGCCTTCTGTTACCCTTTCCTTGCCTTGCCGTGCATTGCCTAGCTTTGCATTGTCGTGCATTAGCTTTGTCTCCCGTTGCCTTAACCTTGCTTGTCGTGCCCTCTTTTAACCTGGCCTTGCATGGCATTGCCATGCCTTAGCCTTGCCTTACCTTGGCTTGCCGTGCCTTGTCCTTCCCTTGCCTTGCCGTACCTTCCGTTACCCTTGTCTTGCCTTGCCGTGCCTTCCTTTACCCTTGCCTTGCCTTGCGTTGCCTTGCCTTTCCTTGCCTTCTGTTACCCTTTCCTTGCCTTGCCGTCCATTGCCTAACCTTGCGTTGTCGTGCCTTAGCCTTGCCTTGCCTTTCCTTGCCTTCCGTTACCCATTCCTTGCCTTCCCTTGCATTGCATAGCCTTGCGTTGCCTAGCCTTAGCCTTTCCATTCCTTGCCGTGCCTTCCGTTACCCTTTCCTTGCATTGCCGTTTAATGCCTAGCCTTGCGTTGCCTTGCCGAGCATTCCGTTACCCTAGTCTTGCCTTGCCGTTCCTTGCCTTGTCCTTCCCTTGCTTGCCGAGCCTTCCGTTACCCTTGTCTTGCCTTGCCGTACCTTCCGTTACCCTTGGCATGCCTCCCATTGCCTTAGCCTTGCGTGGGTTGTGTTGCCTTCACTTTGCATTGACTTGCGTTGCCTTTCCTCATCTTTGCATTGCCTTGCCGTACTTTGCCTTCCGTTACCCTTTCCTTGCCTTGCCGTAACATTTCCTAGCCTTGGGTTGCCTTGCCTTAGCATTGCCTTCCCATGTCGTGCCTTGCCTTGTCATTCCCTTGCCTTGCCAAGCCTTCCGTTACCGTTGTCTTGCCTTTCCGTGTCTTCTGTTACCCTTGCCTTGCCTTGCCGTGCATTGCCCAGCCTTGTGTTGCCTTGGCATTGCCTTGACTTGCCGTGCCGTGCCTTCCGTTACCCTTGCCTTTTCTTGCTTTCCCTTCCCTTCCGTTACCCTTTCCTTGCCTTGCCGTGCATTGCCTAGCCTTGCGTTGCCTTGCCTTAGCCTTGTCTTCCCTTGCCGTGCCTTGCCTTATCCTTCCGTTGCCTTGCCGTGCCTTCCGTTACACTTCCCTTGCCTTGCTTTGCCTTGCCTTGCCTTGCCTTCCGTTACCCTTCCCTTGCCTTGCCGTGCATTGCCTAGCCTTGCGTTGCTTTCCCTGAGCCTTTCCTTGCCTTGCCGTCCCTTCCGTTACACTTGCCTTTCCTTGCTTTCCCTTACTTTGACTTGCCTTGCCTTCCTTTGAATTGCCTTGCCTTGGCTTCCATTACCCTTTCCTGCCTTGTTTTGCCTTGCATTGCCATGCTTTCTGTTACCCTTTCCTTGCCTTGCCTTTACTTTGCGTTGAGTTGCGTTGCCTTGCCTTAGCCTTGCGTTGCCTTGCCTTGGGGTGCCTTCCGTTACCCTTGCCTTGCCTTGCTTTTCCGTGCCTTGCCTTGCCTTCCGTTACCCTTTCCTTGCCTTGCGTAAACTTTGCGTTGCCTTGCGTTGCCTTGCCTTAGGCTTGCGTTGCCTTGCCGTGCCTTGCATTCCGTTACCCATTCCTTGCCTTGCCGTGCCTTCCTTACCGTTACCCTTGCCTTGCCTTGCCTTAAGTTTGCGTTGCCTTGCGTTGCGTTCCGTTGCCTTAGCCTTGCCTTGCCTTGCCGTTCCTTGCCTTCCGTTACCATTGTCTTGCCATGCATTCCGTTACACTTGCCTTGCCGTGCCTTGCCTTGTCCTTCACTTGTCTTGCCGTGCCTTCCCTCACCCTTACCTTGCCTTACCGTGCATTGCCCAGCCGTGTGTTGCCATGGCCTTGCCTTGACTTGCCGTGCCGTGCCTTCTGTTACCCTTGACTTTTATTGCTTTGACATCCCTTCCATTACCCTTTCCTTGCCTTGCCGTGCATTGCTTATCCTTGCGTTGTCGTGCCTTAGCCTTCACTCCCCTTGCCATAGCCTTGCTTGTCTTGCCTTCCTTTAACCTGGCCTTGCATGGCATTGCCTTGCCATAGCCTTGCCTTACCTTGCCTTGCCTTGCCATGTCCTTCCCTTGCCTTGCCGTGCCTTCCGTTACCCTTGTCTTGCCTTGCCATGCCTTCCTTTACCCTTGCGTTGCCTTGCTTTGCCTTGACATGCCTTGCCTTCCGTTACCCTTCCCTTGCCTTGCCGTGCATTGCCTAGCTTTGCGTTGCCTTCCCTTACCCTTTCCGTGCCTTGCCGTGCATTGCCTATCCTTACATTGCCTTGCCTTAGCCCTGCCTTACCTTGCCTTGCCTTGCCATGTCCTTCCCTGGCTTTGCCGTGCCTTCCGTTAAACTTGTCTAGCCTTCCCGTGCCTTCCTTTACCCTTTCCTTGCCTTGCTTTGCCTTGCCTTGCCATGACTTCCGTTACCCTTTCCTTGCCTTATCCGTGCATTGCCTAGCCTTGCATTGTCTTCCCTAAGCCTTGCCTTGCCTTGACTTGCATTCCGTTAAACTTTCCGTGAATTGCCGTGCATTGCCTAGCCTTGCGTTGCCTTGCCGAGCCTTCCGTTACCCTTGTCTTGCCTTGCCGTGCGTTGCGTTGTCCTTCCCTTGCCTTGTCGAGCCTTCCGTTACACTTGTCTTGCCTTGTCGTGCCTTCCATTACCCTTGCCTTGCCTTGCCTCCCTTTGCCTTAGCCTTGCGTCGTTTGTGTTGCCTTCACTTTGCATTGCCTTGCGTTGCCTTTCCTCATCTTTGCATTGCCTTGCCGTGCCTTCCCTTCCGTTAACTTGCCTTGCCTTGCCGTACATTGCCTAGCCTTGCGTTGCCTTGCCTTAGCCTTTCCTTGCCTTGCCCTGCCTTGCCTTGTCCTTCCCATGCCTTGCCGTCCCTTCCGTTACCCTTGCCTTGCCTTGGTTTGCCTTGCTTTTACTTGCCTTGCGTTGCTTTGACTTGCCTTGCCTTGCTTTTCCTTGCCTTGCCTTCCGGTACCCTTTCCTTGCCTTGCTTTGCTTTGCATTGCCTTGCTTTCTGTTACCCTTTCCTTGCCTTGCCTTAACTTCGCGTTGCCTTGCGTTGCGTTGAGTTGTATAAGCCTTGCCTTGCCTTGCCGTGCCTTGCTTTGTCCTTCCCTTGCCTTGCCATGCCTTCAGTTACCCTTGCCTTGCCTTGCTGTGCCTTCTGTTACCCTTTCCTTGCCTTGCTTTGCCTTGCATTGCCTTGCCTTCTGTTCCCCTTTCATTGCCTTGCCGTGCATTGCCTCGCCTTGCGTTGTCGTGCTTTAGACTTGTCTTCCCTTTCCTTGCCGAGCCTTCCGTTACCCTTGTCTTGCCTTGTCGTGCCTTCCGTTAACCTTGCCTTGCCTTGACTCCCCTTGCCTTAGCCTTGCTTTGCTTGCCTTGCCTTAACTTTGCATTGCCTTGCGTTTCCTTTCCTCAGCGTTGCATTGCCTTGCCGTTCCTTTCTTTCCGTTACCCTTTCCTTGTCTTGCCGTGCATTACCTAGCCTTGCGTTGTCGTACCTTAGCCCTGACTCCCCTTGCCTTAGCCTTGCTTGTCTTTCCCATCCCTTAACCTGGCCTTGCATGGCATTGCCTTGCCTTAGCCTTGCCTTACCTTGCCTTGCCTTGCCTTCTGTTACCCTTTCCTTGCCTTGCCGTGCATTGCCTAGCTTTGCATTGTCGTGCATTAGCTTTGTCTCCCGTTGCCTTAGCCTTGCTTGTCTTGCCTTCATTTAACCTGGCCTTGCATGGCATTGCCATGCCTTAGCCTTGCCTTTCCTTGGCTTGCCGTGCCTTGTCCTTCCCTTGCCTTCCCGTACCTTCCGTTACCCTTGTCTTGCCTTGCCTTGCCTTCCTTTACCCTTGCCTTGCCTTGCGTTGCCTTGCCTTGCCTTGCCTTCTGTTACCCTTTCCTTGCCTTGCCGTCCATTGCCTAACCTTGCGTTGTCGTGCCTTAGCCTTGCCTTGCCATGCCTTGCCTTCCGTTACCCATTCCTTGCCTTCCCTTGCATTGCATAGCCTTGCGTTGCCTAGCCTTAGCCTTTCCATTCCTTGCCGTGCCTTCCGTTACCCTTTCCTTGCATTGCCGCTTAATGCCTAGCCTTGCGTTGCCTTGCCGAGCATTCCGTTTACCTAGTCTTGCCTTGCCGTTCCTTGCCTTGTCCTTCCCTTTCTTGCCGAGCCTTCCGTTACACTTGTCTTGCCTTGCCGTAACTTCCGTTACCCTTGCCTTGCCTCCAGTTGCCTTAGCCTTGCGTGGGTTGTGTTGCCTTCACTTTGCATTGACTTGCGTTGCCTTTCCTCATCTTTGCATTGCCTTGCCGTACTTTGCCTTCCGTTACCCATTCTTTGCCTTGCCGTAACATTTCCTAGCCTTGGGTTGCCTTGCCTTAGCCTTGTCTTGCCTTGACGTGCCTTGCCTTGTCCTTCCCTTTCCTTGCCGAGCCTTCCGTTACCGTTGTCTTGCCTTTCCGTGTCTTCTGTTACCCTTGCCATACCTTGCCGTGCATTGCCCAGCCATGTGTTGCCTTGGCCTTGCCTTGACTTGCCGTGCCGTGCCTTCCGTTACCCTTGCCTTTTCTTGCTTTCCCTTCCCTTCCGTTACCCTTTCCTTGCCTTGCCGTGCATTGCCTAGCCTTGCGTTGCCTTGCCTTAGCCTTGTCTTCCCTTGCCGTGCCTTGCCTTATCCTTCCGTTGACTTGCCGTGCCTTCCGTTACACTTCCCTTTCCTTGCTTTGCCTTGCCTTGCCTTGCCTTCCGTTACCCTTCGCTTGCCTTGCCGTGCATTGCCAATACTTGCGTTGCTTTGCCTGAGCCTTTCCTTGCCTTGCCCTGCCTTGCATTTTCCTTCCCTTGCCTTACCGTCCCTTCCGTTACACTTGCCTGTCCTTGCTTTGCCTTACTTTGACTTGCCTTGCCTTCCTTTGAATTGCCTTGCCTTGCCTTCCATTACCCTTTCCTGCCTTGTTTTGCCTTGCATTGCCATGCTTTCTGTTACCCTTTCCTTGCCTTGCCTTTACTTTGCGTTGAGTTGCCTTGCCTTGCCTTAGCCTTGCGTTGCCTTGCCTTGGGGTGCCTTCCGTTACCCTTGCCTTGCCTTGCTTTTCCGTGCCTTGGCTTGCCTTCCGTTACCCTTTCCTTGCCTTGCGTAAACTTTGCGTTGCCTTGCGTTGCCTTGCCTTAGGCTTGCGTTGCCTTGCCGTGCCTTGCATTCCGTTACCCTTTCCTTGCCTTGCCGTGCCTTCCTTACCGTTACCCTTGCCTTGCCTTGCCTTAACTTTGCGTTGCCTTGCGTTGCGTTCCGTTGCCTTATCCTTGCCTTGCCGTTCCTTGCCTTCCGTTACCATTGTCTTGCCATGCATTCCGTTACACTTGCCTTGCCGTGCCTTGCCTTGTCCTTCACTTGCCTTGCCGTGCCTTCCCTCACCATTACCTTGCCTTACCGTGCATTGCCCAGCCGTGTGTTGCCATGGCCTTGCCTTGACTTGCCGTGCTGTGCCTTCTGTTACCCTTTACATTTATTGCTTCGACATCCCTTCCATTACCCTTTCCTTGCCTTGCCGTGCATTGCTAATCCTTGCGTTGTCGTGCCTTAGCCTTGACTCCCCTTGCCTTAGCCTTGCTTGTCTTGCCTTCCCTTAACCTGGCCTTGCATGGCATTGCCTTGCCTTAGCCTTGCCTTACGTTGCATTGCCTTTTCTTCTGTTACCCTTTCCTTGCCTTGCCGTATATTGCCTAGCCTTGCGTTGTCGTGCATTATCTTTGTCTCCCCTTGCCTTAACCTTGCTTGTCTTGCCTTCCATTAACCTGGCCTTGCATGGCATTGCCTTGCCATAGCCTTGCCTTAACTTGCCTTGCCTTGCCATGTCCCTCCCTTGCCTTGCCGTGTCTTCCGTTAACCTTGTCTAGCCTTCCCGTTCCTTCCTTTACCCTTGCCTTGCCTTGCTTTGCCCTGCCTTGCCTTGCCTTCCGTTACCCTTTCCTTGCCTTATCCGTGCATTGCCTAGCCTTGCATTGGCTTGCCTTAGCCTTGCCTTGCATTCAGTTACCCTTTCCTTGCATTGTCGTGCATTGCCTATCCTTGCGTTGCCTTGCCGAGCCTTCCGTTACCCTTATCTTGCCTTCCCGTGCCTTGCCTTGTCCTTCCCTTGCCTTGCCGAGCCCTCTGTTACTCTTGTCTTGCCTTGCCGTGCCTTCCGTTGCCCTTGCCTTGCCTCCCTTTGCCTTAGCCTTGCGTCGTTTGTGTTGCCTTCACTTTGCATTGACTTGCGTTGCCTTTCCTCACCTTTGCATTGCCTTGCCGTGCCTTGCCTTATGTTACCTTTCCTTGCCTTGCCGTACATTGCCTAGCCTTTTGTTGCCTTGCCTTAGCATTGCCTTGCCATGCCGTGCCTTGCCTTTTTCTTCCCTTGCCTTGCCGTGCCTTCCGTTATCCCTCTCCTGCCTTGCCGTGCCTTCCTTTGCCCTTGCCTAGCCTTGCATTGCCTTGATTTACCCTTGCCTTGCCGTGCCTTGCCTTGTCCTTCCCTTGCCTTGCCGTGCGTTCCGTTACACGTCCCTTGCCTTGCTTTGCCTTGCCTTGCCTTGCCTTCCGTTACCCTTCCCTTGCCTTGCCGTGCATTGACTAGCCTTGCGTTGCCTTGCCTTAGCCTTTCCTTGCCTTGCCCTGCCTTGCCTTGTCCTTCCCATGCCTTGCCGTCCCTTCGGTTACCCTTGCCTTGCCTTGCTTTGCCTTGATTTGACTTGACTTGCCTTGCTTTTCCTTGCCTTGCTTTCCGTTACCTTTCCTTGCCTTGCTTTGCCTTCCATTGCCTTGCTTTCTGTTACCCTTTCCTGGCCTTGCCTTAACTTTGCGTTGACTTGGGTTTCATTGCCTTAGCCTTGCATTGCCTTGCCGTGCCTTGCCTTCCGATACCCTTTCCTTGCCTTTCCGTGCCTTGCCTTCCGATACCCTTTCCTTGCCTTTCCGTGCCTTGCCTTCTGTTACCCTTTCCTTTCCTTGCCTTAACTTCGCGTTGCCTTGCGTTGCGTTGCGTTGTGTAAGCCTTCCCTTGCCTTGCCGTGCCTTGCCTTGCCTTGCCTTGTGTTACGCTTTCCTTGCCTTCCCGTGCCTTCCGTTACCCTTCCCTTGCCGTGCCTTAACTTCGGGTTGACTTGCGTGGCATTGCTTTGTATAAGCCTTGCCTTGCCTTGCCGTGCCTTGCTCTGTCCTTCCCTTGCCTTGCCATGCCTTCAGTTACCCTTGCCTTGCCTTGCTGTGCCTTCTGTTACCCTTTCCTTGCCTTGCTTTGCCTTGCATTGCCTTGCCTTCTGTTCCCCTTTCATTGCCTTGCCGTGCATTGCCTCGCCTTGCGTTGTCGTGCTTTAGACTTGTCTTCCCTTTCCTTGCCGAGCCTTCCGTTACCCTTGTCTTGCCTTGTCGTGCCTTCCGTTAACCTTGCCTTGCCTAGACTCCCCTTGCCTTAGCCTTGCTTTGCTTGCCTTGCCTTAACTTTGCATTGCCTTGCGTTTCCTTTCCTCAGCGTTGCATTGCCTTGCCGTTCCTTTCTTTCCGTTACCCTTTCCTTGTCTTGCCGTGCATTGCCTAGCCTTGCGTTGTCGTACCTTAGCCCTGACTCCCCTTGCCTTAGCCTTGCTTGTCTTGCCCTCCCTTAACCTGGCCTTGCATGGCATTGCCTTGCCTTAGCCTTGCCTTACCTTGCCTTGCCTTGCCTTCTGTTACCCTTTCCTTGCCTTGCCGTGCATTGCCTAGCTTTGCATTGTCGTGCATTAGCTTTGTCTCCCGTTGCATTAGCCTTGCTTGTCTTGCCTTCCTTTAACCTGGCCTTGCATGGCATTGCCATGCCTTAGCCTTCCCTTACCTTGGCTTGCCGTGCCTTGTCCTTCCCTTGCCTTGCCGTACCTTCCGTTACCCTTGTCTTGCCTTGCCGTGCCTTCCTTTACCCTTGCCTTGCCTTGCGTTGCGTTGCTTGCCTTGCCTTCTGTTAACTTTTCCTTGCCTTGCCGTCCGTTGCCTAGCCTTGCGTTGTCGTGCCTTAGCCTTGCCTTGCCTTGCCTTGCCTTCCGTTACCCATTCCTTGCCTTCCCTTGCATTGCATAGCCTTGCGTTGCCTAACCTTAGCCTTTCCATTCCTTCCGTGCCTTCCGTTACCCTTTCCTTGCATTGCCGTTTAATGCCTAGCCTTGCGTTGCCTTGCCGAGCATTCCTTTACCCTAGTCTTGCCTTGCCGTTCCTTGCCTTGTCCTTCCCTTGCTTGCCGAGCCTTCCGTTACCCTTGTCTTGCCTTGCCGTACCTTCCGTTACCCTTGCCTTGCCTCCCATTGCCTTAGCCTTGCGTGGGTTGTGTTGCCTTCACTTTGCATTGACTTGCGTTGCCTTTCCTCATCTTTGCATTGCCTTGCCGTACTTTGCCTTCCGTTACCCTTTCATTGCCTTGCCGTAACATGTCCTAGCCTTGGCTTGCCTTGCCTTAGCCTTGCCTTGCCTTGCCTTGCCGTGCCTTGCCTTGTCCTTCCCTTGCCTTACCGAGCCTTCCGTTACCGTTGTCTTGCCTTTCCGTGTCTTCTGTTACCCTTGCCTTGCCTTGCCGTGCATTGCCCAGCCATGTGTTGCCTTGGCCTTGCCTTGACAAGGCCGTGCCGTGCCTTCCGTTACCCTTGCCTTTTCTTGCTTTCCCTTCCGTTCCGTTACCCTTTCCTTGCCTTGCCGTGCATTGCCTAGCCTTGCGTTGCCTTGCCTTAGCCTTGTCTTCCCTTGCCGTGCCTTGACTTATCCTTCCGTTGCCTTGCCGTGCCTTCCGTTACACTTCCCTTGCCTTGCTTTGCCTTGCCTTGCCTTGCCTTCCGTTACCCTTCCGTTGCCTTGCCGTGCATTGCCTAGGCTTGCGTTGCTTTGCCTGAGCCTTTCCTTGCCTTGCCCTGCCTTGCATTTTCCTTCCCTTGCCTTGCCGTCCCTTCTGTTACACTTGCCTTTCCTTGCTTTGCCTTACTTTGACTTGCCTTGCCTTCCTTTGAATTGCCTTGACTTGCCTTCCATTACCCCTTCCTGCCTTGCTTTGCCTAGCATTGCCATGCTTTCTGTTACCCTTTCCTTGCGTTGCCTTAACTGCGTTGAGTTGCGTTGCCTTGCCTTAGCCTTGCGTTGTCTTGCCTTGGGGTGCCTTCCGTTACCCTTGCCTTGCCTTGCTTTTCCGTGCCTTGCCTTGCCTTCCGTTACCCTTTCCTTGCCTTGCCTTAACTTTGCGTTGCCTTGCGTTGCCTTGCCTTAAGCTTGCGTTTCCTTGCCGTGCCTTGCATTCCGTTACCCATTCCTTGCCTTGCCGTGCCTTCCTAACCGTTACCCTTGCCTTGCCTTGCCTTAACTTTGCGTTGCCTTGCGTTGCGTTCCGTTGCCTTAGCCTTGCCTTGCCTTGCCGTTCCTTGCCTTCCGTTACCATTGTCTTGCCATGCATTCCGTTACACTTGCCTTGCCGTGCCTTGCCTTGTCCTTCACTTGCCTTGCCGTGCCTTCCCTCACCCTTACCTTGCCTTACCGTTCATTGCCCAGCCGTGTGTTGCCATGGCCTTGCCTTGACTTGCCGTGCCGTGCCTTCTGTTACCCTTGACTTTTATTGCTTTGACATCCCTTCCATTACCCTTTCCTTGCCTTGCCGTGCATTGCTAATCCTTGCGTTGTCGTGCCTTAGCCTTGACTCCCCTTGCCTTAGCCTTGCTTGTCTTGCCTTCCCTTAACCTGGCCTTGCATGGCATTGCCTTGCCTTAGCCTTGCCTTACGTTGCATTGCCTTTTCTTCTGTTACCCTTTCCTTGCCTTGCCGTATATTGCCTAGCCTTGCGTTGTCGTACATTATCTTTGTCTCCCCTTGCCTTAACCTTGATTGTCTTGCCTCCCATTAACCTGGCCTTGCATGGCATCGCCTTGCCATAGCCTTGCCTTAACTTGCCTTGCCTTGCCATGTCCCTCCCTTGCCTTGCCGTGTCTTCCGTTAACCTTGTCTAGCCTTCCCCTGCCTTCCTTTACCCTTGCCTTGCCTTGCTTTGCCCTGCCTTGCCTTGCCTTCCGTTACCTTTTCCTTGCCTTATCCGTGCATTGCCTAGCCTTGCATTGGCTTGCCTTAGCCTTGCCTTGCATTCAGTTACCCTTTCCTTGCATTGTCGTGCATTGCCTAGCCTTGCGTTGCCTTGCCGAGCCTTCCGTTACCCTTATCTTGCCTTCCCGTGCCTTGCCTTGTCCTTCCCTTGCCTTGCCGAGCCCTCTGTTACTCTTGTCTTGCCTTGCCGTGTTTTCCGTTGCCCTTGCCTTGCCTCCCTTTGCCTTAGCCTTGCGTCGTTTGTGTTGCCTTCACTTTGCATTGCCTTGCGTTTCCTTTCCTCATCTTTGCATTGCCTTGCCGTGCCTTGCCTTATGTTACCTTTCCTTGCCTTGCCGTACATTGCCTAGCCTTTTGTTGCCTTGCCTTAGCATTGCCTTGCCATGCCGTGCCTTGCCTTTTTCTTCCCTTGCCTTGCCGTGCCTTCCGTTATCCTTGTCTTGCCTTGCCGTGCCTTCCTTTACCCGTGCCTAGCCTTGCATTGCCTTGACTTAGCCTTGCCTTGCCGTGCCTTGCCTTGTCCTTCCCTTGCCTTGCCGTGCGTTCCGTTACACGTCCCTTGCCTTGCTTTGCCTTGCCTTGCCTTGCCTTCCGTTACCCTTCCCTTGCCTTGCCGTGCATTGACTAGCCTTTCGTTGCCTTGCCTTAGCCTTTCCTTGCCTTGCCCTGCCTTGCCTTGTCCTTCCCATGCCTTACCGTCCCTTCGGTTACCCTTGCCTTGCCTTGCTTGGCCTTGATTTGACTTGACTTGCCTTGCTTTTCCTTGCCTTGCTTTCCGTTACCCTTTCTTTGCCTTGCTTTGCCTTCCATTGCCTTGCTTTCTGTTACCCTTTCCTTGCCTTGCCTTAACTTTGCGTTGACTTGGGTTTCCTTGCCTTACCCTTGCATTGCCTTGCCGTGCCTTACCTTCCGATACCCTTTCCTTGCCTTTCCATGCCTTGCCTTCTGTTACCCTTTCCTTTCCTTGCCTTAACTTCGCGTTGCCTTGCGTTGCGTTGCGTTTTGTAAGCCTTGCCTTGCCTTGCCGTGCCTTGCCTTGCCTTGCCTTGTGTTACGCTTTCCTTGCCTTCCCGTGCCTTCCGTTACCCTTCCCTTGCCGTGCCTTAACTTCGGGTTGACTTGCGTTGCATTGCGTTGTATAAGCCTTGCCTTGCCTTGCAGTGCCTTGCTTTGTCCTTCCCTTGAGTTGCCATGACTTCAGTTACCCTTGCCTTGCCTTGCTGTGCCTTCTGTTACCCTTTCTTTGCCTTGCTTTGCCTTGCATTGCCTTGCCTTCTGTTCCCCTTTCATTGCCTTGCCGTGCATTGCCTCGCCTTGCGTTGTCGTGCTTTAGACTTGTCTTCCCTTTCCTTGCCGAGCCTTCCGTTACCCTTGTCTTGCCTTGTCGTGCCTTCCGTTAACCTTGCCTTGCCTTGACTCCCCTTGCCTTAGCCTTGCTTTGCTTGCCTTGCCTTAACTTTGCATTGCCTTGCGTTTCCTTTCCTCAGCGTTGCATTGCCTTGCCGTTCCTTTCTTTCCGTTACCCTTTCCTTGTCTTGCCGTGCATTGCCTAGCCTTGCGTTGTCGTACCTTAGCCCTGACTCCCCTTGCCTTAGCCTTGCTTGTCTTGCCCTCCCTTAACCTGGCCTTGCATGGCATTGCCTTGCCTTAGCCTTGCCTTACCTTGCCTTGCCTTGCCTTCTGTTACCCTTTCCTTGCCTTGCCGTGCATTGCCTAGCTTTGCATTGTCGTGCATTAGCTTTGTCTCCCGTTGCCTTAGCCTTGCTTGTCTTGCCTTCCTTTAACCTGGCCTTGCATGGCATTGCCATGCCTTAGCCTTCCCTTACCTTGGCTTGCCGTGCCTTGTCCTTCCCTTGCCTTGCCGTACCTTCCGTTACCCTTGTCTTGCCTTGCCGTGCCTTCCTTTACCCTTGCCTTGCCTTGCGTTGCGTTGCTTGCCTTGCCTTCTGTTAACTTTTCCTTGCCTTGCCGTCCGTTGCCTAGCCTTGCGTTGTCGTGCCTTAGCCTTGCCTTGCCTTGCCTTGCCTTCCGTTACCCATTCCTTGCCTTCCCTTGCATTGCATAGCCTTGCGTTGCCTAGCCTTAGCCTTTCCATTCCTTCCGTGCCTTCCGTTACCCTTTCCTTGCATTGCCGTTTAATGCCTAGCCTTGCGTTGCCTTGCCGAGCATTCCTTTACCCTAGTCTTGCCTTGCCGTTCCTTGCCTTGTCCTTCCCTTTCTTGCCGAGCCTTCCGTTACCCTTGTCTTGCCTTGCCGTACCTTCCGTTACCCTTGCCTTGCCTCCCATTGCCTTAGCCTTGCGTGGGTTGTGTTGCCTTCACTTTACATTGACTTGCGTTGCCTTTCCTCATCTTTGCATTGCCTTGCCGTACTTTGCCTTCCGTTACCCTTTCCTTGCCTTGCCGTAACATGTCCTAGCCTTGGCTTGCCTTGCCTTAGCCTTGCCTTGCCTTGCCTTGCCGAGCCTTGCCTTGTCCTTCCCTTGCCTTACCGAGCCTTCCGTTACCGTTGTCTTGCCTTTCCGTGTCTTCTGTTACCCTTGCCTTGCCTTGCCGTGCATTGCCCAGCCATGTGTTGCCTTGGCCTTGCCTTGACAAGGCCGTGCCGTGCCTTCCGTTACCCTTGCCTTTTCTTGCTTTCCCTTCCCTTCCGTTACCCTTTCCTTGCCTTGCCGTGCATTGCCTAGCCTTGCGTTGCCTTGCCTTAGCCTTGTCTTCCCTTGCCGTGCCTTGACTTATCCTTCCGTTGCCTTGCCGTGCCTTCCGTTACACTTCCCTTGCCTTGCTTTGCCTTGCCTTGCCTTGCCTTCCGTTACCCTTCCGTTGCCTTGCCGTGCATTGCCTAGCCTTGCGTTGCTTTGCCTGAGCCTTTCCTTGCCTTGCCCTGCCTTGCATTTTCCTTCCCTTGCCTTGCCGTCCCTTCCGTTACACTTGCCTTTCCTTGCTTTGCCTTACTTTGACTTGCCTTGCCTTCCTTTGAATTGCCTTGCCTTGCCTTCCATTACCCCTTCCTGCCTTAGCTTTGCCTAGCATTGCCATGCTTTCTGTTACCCTTTCCTTGCCTTGCCTTAGGCTTGCGTTGCCCTGCCTTGCCTTGCCTTCCGTTACCCTTGCCTTGCCTTGCTTTTCCGTGCCTTGCCTTGCCTTCCGTTACCCTTTCCTTGCCTTGCCTTAACTTTGCGTTGCCTTGCGTTGCCTTGCCTTAAGCTTGCGTTTCCTTGCCGTGCCTTGCATTCCGTTACCCATTCCTTGCCTTGCCGTGCCTTCCTTACCGTTACCCTGCCTTGCCTTGCCTTAACTTTGCGTTGCCTTGCGTTGCGTTCCGTTGCCTTAGCCTTGCCTTGCCTTGCCGTTCCTTGCCTTCCGTTACCATTGTCTTGCCATGCATTCCGTTACACTTCCCTTGCCGTGCCTTGCCTTGTCCTTCACTTGCCTTGCCGTGCCTTCCCTCACCCTTACCTTGCCTTACCGTTCATTGCCCAGCCGTGTGTTGCCATGGCCTTGCCTTGACTTGCCGTGCCGTGCCTTCTGTTACCCTTGACTTTTATTGCTTTGACATCCCTTCCATTACCCTTTCCTTGCCTTGCCGTGCATTGCTTATCCTTGCGTTGTCGTGCCTAAGCCTTGACTCCCCTTGCCTTAGCCTTGCTTGTCTTGCCTTCCCTTAACCTGGCCTTGCATGGCATTGCCTTGCCTTAGCCTTGCCTTACGTTGCATTGCCTTTTCTTCTGTTACCCTTTCCTTGCCTTGCCGTGCATTGCTTATCCTTGCGTTGTCGTGCCTTAGCCTTGACTCCCCTTGCCTTAGCCTTGCTTGTCTTGCCTTCCCTTAACCTGGCCTTGCATGGCATTGCCTTGCCTTAGCCTTGCCTTACGTTGCATTGCCTTTTCTTCTGTTACCCTTTCCTTGCCTTGCCGTATATTGCCTAGCCTTGCGTTGTCGTGCATTATCTTTGTCTCCCCTTGCCTTAACCTTGATTGTCTTGCCTCCCATTAACCTGGCCTTGCATGGCATCGCCTTGCCATAGCCTTGCCTTAACTTGCCTTGCCTTGCCATGTCCCTCCCTTGCCTTGCCGTGTCTTCCGTTAACCTTGTCTAGCCTTCCCCTGCCTTCCTTTACCCTTGCCTTGCATTGCTTTGCCCTGCCTTGCCTTGCCTTCCGTTACCTTTTCCTTGCCTTATCCGTGCATTGCCTAGCCTTGCATTGGCTTGCCTTAGCCTTGCCTTGCATTCAGTTACCCTTTCCTTGCATTGTCGTGCATTGCCTAGCCTTGCGTTGCCTTGCCGAGCCTTCCGTTACCCTTATCTTGCTTTCCCGTGCCTTGCCTTGTCCTTCCCTTGACTTGCCGAGCCCTCTGTTACTCTTGTCTTGCCTTGCCGTGCCTTCCGTTGCCCTTGCCTTGCCTCCCTTTGCCTTAGCCTTGCGTCGTTGGTGTTGCCTTCACTTTGCATTGCCTTGCGTTGCCTTTCCTCTTCTTTGCATTGCCTTGCCGTGCCTTGCCTTATGTTACCTTTCCTTGCCTTGCCGTACATTGCCTAGCCTTTTGTTGCCTTGCCTTAGCATTGCCTTGCCATGCCGTGCCTTGCCTTTTTCTTCCCTTGCCTTGCCGTGCCTTCCGTTATCCCTGTCCTGCATGCCGTGCCTTCCTTTACCCGTGCCTAGCCTTGCATTGCCTTGACATAGCCTTGCCTTACCGTGCCTTGCCTTGTCCTTCCCTTGCCTTGCCGTGCGTTCCGTTACACGTCCCTTGCCTTGCTTTGCCTTGCCTTGCCTTGCCTTCCGTTACCCTTCCCTTGCCTTGCCGTGCATTGCCTAACCTTGCGTTGCCTTGCCTTAGCCTTTCCTTGCCTTGCCCTGCCTTGCCTTGTCCTTCCCATGCCTTGCCGTCCCTTCGGTTACCCTTGCCTTGCCTTGCTTTGCCTTGATTTGACTTGACTTGCCTTCCTTTTCCTTGCCTTGCTTTCCGTTACCTTTCCTTGCCTTGCTTTGCCTTCCATTGCCTTGCTTTCTGTTACCCTTTCCTTGCCTTGCCTTAACTTTGCGTTGACTTGGGTTTCCTTGCCTTAGCCTTGCATTGCCTTGCCGTGCCTTGCCTTCCGATACCCTTTCCTTGCCTTTCCGTGTCTTGCCTTCTGTTACCCTTTCCTTTCCTTGCCTTAACTTCGCGTTGCCTTGCGTTGCGTTGCGTTGTGTAAGCCTTGCCTTGCCTTGCCGTGCCTTGCCTTGCCTTGCCTTGCGTTACGCTTTCCTTGCCTTCCCGTGCCTTCCGTTACCCTTCCCTTCCCGTGCCTTAACTTCGTGTTGCCTTTGCTTTGCATTGCGTTGTATAAGCCTTGCCTTGCCTTGCCGTGCCTTGCTTTGTCCTTCCCTTGCCTTGCCATGCCTTCAGGTACCCTTGCCTTGCCTTGCTGTGCCTTCTGTTACCCTTTCCTTGCCTTGCTTTGCCTTGCATTGCCTTGCCTTCTGTTACCCTTTCATTGCCTTGCCGTGCATTGCCTCGCCTTGCGTTGTCGTGCTTTACACTTGTCTTCCCTTTCCTTGCCGAGCCTTCCGTTACCCTTATCTTGCCTTCCCGTGCCTTGCCTTGTCCTTCCCTTGCCTTGCCGAGCCCTCTGTTACTCTTGTCTTGCCTTGCCGTGCCTTCCGTTGCCCTTGCCTTGCCTCCCTTTGCCTTAGCCTTGCGTCGTTTGTGTTGCCTTCACTTTGCATTGCCTTGCGTTGCCTTTCCTCATCTTTGCATTGACATGCCGTGCCTTGCCTTATGTTACCTTTCCTTGCCTTGCTGTACATTGCCTAGCCGTTTGTTGCCTTGCCTTAGCATTGCCTTGCCATGCCGTGCCTTGCCTTTTTCTTCCCTTGCCTTGCCGTGCCTTCCGTTATGCTTGTCTTGCCTGGCCGTGCCTTCCTTTACCCGTGCCTAGCCTTGCATTGCCTTGACTTAGCCTTGCCTTGCCGTGCCTTGCCTTGTCCTTCCCTTGCCTTGCCGTGCGTTCCGTTACACGTCCCTTGCCTTGCTTTGCCTTGCCTTGCCTTGCCTTCCGTTACCCTTGTCTTGCCTTGCCGTACCTTCCGTTACCCTTGCCTTGCCTCCCATTGCCTTAGCCTTGCGTGGGTTGTGTTGCCTTCACTTTGCATTGACTTGCGTTGCCTTTCCTCATCTTTGCATTGCCTTGCCGTACTTTGCCTTCCGTTACCCTTTCCTTGCCTTGCCGTGCATTGCCTAGCCTTTCGTTGCCTTGCCTTAGCCTTTCCTTGCCTTGCCCTGCCTTGCCTTGTCCTTCCCATGCCTTACCGTCCCTTCGGTTACCCTTGCCTTGCCTTGCTTGGCCTTGATTTGACTTGACTTGCCTTGCTTTTCCTTGCCTTGCTTTCCGTTACCCTTTCTTTGCCTTGCTTTGCCTTCCATTGCCTTGCTTTCTGTTACCCTTTCCTTGCCTTGCCTTAACTTTGCGTTGACTTGGGTTTCCTTGCCTTACCCTTGCATTGCCTTGCCGTGCCTTACCTTCCGATACCCTTTCCTTGCCTTTCCGTGCCTTGCCTTCTGTTACCCTTTCCTTTCCTTGCCTTAACTTCGCGTTGCCTTGCGTTGCGTTGCGTTTTGTAAGCCTTGCCTTGCCTTGCCGTGCCTTGCCTTGCCTTGCCTTGTGTTACGCTTTCCTTGCCTTCCCGTGCCTTCCGTTACCCTTCCCTTGCCGTGCCTTAACTTCGCGTTGACTTGCGTGGCATTGCGTTGTATAAGCCTTGCCTTGCCTTGCCGTGCCTTGCTTTGTCCTTCCCTTGCCTTGCCATGACTTCAGTTACCCTTGCCTTGCCTTGCTGTGCCTTCTGTTACCCTTTCTTTGCCTTGCTTTGCCTTGCATTGCCTTGCCTTCTGTTCCCCTTTCATTGCCTTGCCGTGCATTGCCTCGCCTTGCGTTGTCGTGCTTTAGACTTGTCTTCCCTTTCCTTGCCGAGCCTTCCGTTACCCTTGTCTTGCCTTGTCGTGCCTTCCGGTAACCTTGCCTTGCCTTGCCTCCCCTTGCCGTAGCCTTGCTTTGCTTGCCTTGCCTTAACTTTGCATTGCCTTGCGTTTCCTTTCCTCAGGGTTGCATTGCCATGCTGTTCCTTTCTTTCCGTTACCCTTTCCTTGTCTTGCCGTGCATTGCCTAGCCTTGCGTTGTCGTGCCTTAGCCCTGACTCCCCTTGCCTTAGCCTTGCTTGTCTTGCCCTCCCTTAACCTGGCCTTGCATGGCATTGCCTTGCCTTAGCCTTGCCTTACCTTGCCTTGCCTTGCCTTCTGTTACCCTTTCCTTGCCTTGCCGTGCATTGCCTAGCTTTGCATTGTCGTGCATTAGCTTTGTCTCCCGTTGCCTTAGCCTTGCTTGTCTTGCCTTCCTTTAACCTGGCCTTGCATGGCATTGCCATGCCTTAGCCTTCCCTTACCTTGGCTTGCCGTGCCTTGTCCTTCCCTTGCCTTGCCGTACCTTCCGTTACCCTTGTCTTGCCTTGCCGTGCCTTCCTTTACCCTTGCCTTGCCTTGCGTTGCGTTGCTTGCCTTGCCTTCTGTTAACTTTTCCTTGCCTTGCCGTCCGTTGCCTAGCCTTGCGTTGTCGTGCCTTAGCCTTGCCTTGCATTGCATAGCCTTGCGTTGCCTAGCCTTAGCCTTTCCATTCCTTCCGTGCCTTCCGTTACCCTTTCCTATCATTGCCGTTTAATGCCTAGCCTTGCGTTGCCTTGCCGAGCATTCCTTTACCCTAGTCTTGCCTTGCCGTTCCTTGCCTTGTCCTTCCCTTTCTTGCCGAGCCTTCCGTTACCCTTGTCTTGCCTTGCCGTACCTTCCGTTACCCTTGCCTTGCCTCCCATTGCCTTAGCCTTGCGTGGGTTGTGTTGCCTTCACTTTACATTGACTTGCGTTGCCTTTCCTCATCTTTGCATTGCCTTGCCGTACTTTGCCTTCCGTTACCCTTTCCTTGCCTTGCCGTAACATGTCCTAGCCTTGGCTTGCCTTGCCTTAGCCTTGCCTTGCCTTGCCTTGCCGAGCCTTGCCTTGTCCTTCCCTTGCCTTACCGAGCCTTCCGTTACCGTTGTCTTGCCTTTCCGTGTCTTCTGTTACCCTTGCCTTGCCTTGCCGTGCATTGCCCAGCCATGTGTTGCCTTGGCCTTGCCTTGACAAGGCCGTGCCGTGCCTTCCGTTACCCTTGCCTTTTCTTGCTTTCCCTTCCCTTCCGTTACCCTTTCCTTGCCTTGCCGTGCATTGCCTAGCCTTGCGTTGCCTTGCCTTAGCCTTGTCTTCCCTTGCCGTGCCTTGACTTATCCTTCCGTTGCCTTGCCGTGCCTTCCGTTACACTTCCCTTGCCTTGCTTTGCCTTGCCTTGCCTTGCCTTCCGTTACCCTTCCGTTGCCTTGCCGTGCATTGCCTAGCCTTGCGTTGCTTTGCCTGAGCCTTTCCTTGCCTTGCCCTGCCTTGCATTTTCCTTCCCTTGCCTTGCAGTCCCTTCCGTTACACTTGCCTTTCCTTGCTTTGCCTTACTTTGACTTGCCTTGCCTTCCTTTGAATTGCCTTGCATTGCCTTCCATTACCCCTTCCTGCCTTGCTTTGCCTAGCATTGCCATGCTTTCTGTTACCCTTTCCTTGCGTTGCCTTAACTGCGTTGAATTGCGTTGCCTTGCCTTAGCCTTGCGTTGTATTGCCTTGGGGTGCCTTCCGTTACCCTTGCCTTGCCTTGCTTTTCCGTGCCTTGCCTTGCCTTCCGTTACCCTTTCCTTGCCTTGCCTTAACTTTGCGTTGCCTTGCGTTGCCTTGCCTTAAGCTTGCGTTTCCTTGCCGTGCCTTGCATTCCGTTACCCATTCCTTGCCTTGCCGTGCCTTCCTAACCGTTACCCTTGCCTTGCCTTGCCTTAACTTTGCGTTGCCTTGCGTTGCGTTCCGTTGCCTTAGCCTTGCCTTGCCTTGCCGTTCCTTGCCTTCCGTTACCATTGTCTTGCCATGCATTCCGTTACACTTGCCTTGCCGTGCCTTGCCTTGTCCTTCACTTGCCTTGCCGTGCCTTCCCTCACCCTTACCTTGCCTTACCGTTCATTGCCCAGCCGTGTGTTGCCATGGCCTTGCCTTGACTTGCCGTGCCGTGCCTTCTGTTACCCTTGACTTTTATTGCTTTGACATCCCTTCCATTACCCTTTCCTTGCCTTGCCGTGCATTGCTTATCCTTGCGTTGTCGTGCCTAAGCCTTGACTCCCCTTGCCTTAGACTTGCTTGTCTTGCCTTCCCTTAACCTGGGCTTGCATGACATTGCCTTGCCTTAGCCTTGCCTTACGTTGCATTGCCTTTTCTTCTGTTACCCTTTCCTTGCCTTGCCGTGCATTGCTTATCCTTGCGTTGTCGTGCCTTAGCCTTGACTCCCCTTGCCTTAGCCTTGCTTGTCTTGCCTTCCCTTAACCTGGCCTTGCATGGCATTGCCTTGCCTTAGCCTTGCCTTACGTTGCATTGCCTTTTCTTCTGTTACCCTTTCCTTGCCTTGCCGTATATTGCCTAGCCTTGCGTTGTCGTGCATTATCTTTGTCTACCCTTGCCTTAACCTTGATTGTCTTGCCTCCCATTAACCTGGCCTTGCATGGCATCGCCTTGCCATAGCCTTGCCTTAACTTGCCTTGCCTTGCCATGTCCCTCCCTGCCTTGCCGTGTCTTCCGTTAACCTTGTCTAGCCTTCCCCTGCCTTCCTTTACCCTTGCCTTGCCTTGCTTTGCCCTGCCTTGCCTTGCCTTCCGTTACCTTTTCCTTGCCTTATCCGTGCATTGCCTAGCCTTTCATTGGCTTGCCTTAGCCTTGCCTTGCATTCAGTTACCCTTTCCTTGCATTGTCGTGCATTGCCTAGCCTTGCGTTGCCTTGCCGAGCCTTCCGTTACCCTTATCTTGCTTTCCCGTGCCTTGCCTTGTCCTTCCCTTGACTTGCCGAGCTCTCTGTTACTCTTCTCTTGCCTTGCTGTGCCTTCCGTTGCCGTTGCCTTGCCTCCCTTTGCCTTAGCCTTGCGTCGTTGGTGTTGCCTTCACTTTGCATTGCCTTGCGTTGCCTTTCCTCTTCTTTGCATTGCCTTGCCGTGCCTTGCCTTATGTTACCTTTCCTTGCCTTGCCGTACATTGCCTAGCCTTTTGTTGCCTTGCCTTAGCATTGCCTTGCCATGCCGTGCCTTGCCTTTTTCTTCCCTTGCCTTGCCGTGCCTTCCGTTATCCCTGTCCTGCATGCCGTGCCTTCCTTTACCCGTGCCTAGCCTTGCATTGCCTTGACATAGCCTTGCCTTACCGTGCCTTGCCTTGTCCTTCCCTTGCCTTGCCGTGCGTTCCGTTACACGTCCCTTGCCTTGCTTTGCCTTGCCTTGCCTTGCCTTCCGTTACCCTTCCCTTGCCTTGCCGTGCATTGCCTAGCCTTGCGTTGCCTTGCCTTAGCCTTTCCTTGCCTTGCCCTGCCTTGCCTTGTCCTTCCCATGCCTTGCCGTCCCTTCGGTTACCCTTGCCTTGCCTTGCTTTGCCTTGATTTGACTTGACTTGCCTTGCTTTTCCTTGCCTTGCTTTCCGTTACCCTTTCCTTGCCTTGCTTTGCCTTCCATTGCCTTGCTTTCTGTTACCCTTTCCTTGCCTTGCCTTAACTTTGCGTTGACTTGGGTTTCCTTGCCTTAGCCTTGCATTGCCTTGCCGTGCCTTGCCTTCCGATACCCTTTCCTTGCCTTTCCGTGTCTTGCCTTCTGTTACCCTTTCCTTTCCTTGCCTTAACTTCGCGTTGCCTTGCGTTGCGTTGCGTTGTGTAAGCCTTGCCTTGCCTTGCCGTTCCTTGCCTTCCGTTACCATTGTCTTGCCATGCATTCCGTTACACTTGCCTTGCCGTGCCTTGCCTTGTCGTTCACTTGCCTTGCCGTGCCTTCCCTCACCTTTACCTTGCCTTACCGTTCATTGCCCAGCCGTGTGTTGCCATGGCCTTGCCTTGACTTGCCGTGCCGTGCCTTCTGTTACCCTTGACTTTTATTGCTTTGACATCCCTTCCTTTACCCTTTCCTTGCCTTGCCGTGCATTGCTTATCCTTGCGTTGTCGTGCCTTAGCCTTGACTCCCCTTGCCTTAGCCTTGCTTGTCTTGCCTTCCCTTAACCTGGCCTTGCATGGCATTGCCTTGCCTTAGCCTTGCCTTACGTTGCATTGCCTTTTCTTCTGTTACCCTTTCCTTGCCTTGCCGTGCATTGCTTATCCTTGCGTTGTCGTGCCTTAGCCTTGACTCCCCTTGCCTTAGCCTTGCTTGTCTTGCCTTCCCTTAACCTGGCCTTGCATGGCATTGCCTTGCCTTAGCCTTGCCTTACGTTGCATTGCCTTTTCTTCTGTTACCCTTTCCTTGCCTTGCCGTATATTGCCTAGCCTTGCGTTGTCGTGCATTATCTTTGTCTCCCCTTGCCTTAACCTTGATTGTCTTGCCTCCCATTAACCTGGCCTTGCATGGCATCGCCTTGCCATAGCCTTGCCTTAACTTGCCTTGCCTTTCCATGTCCCTCCCTTGCCTTGCCGTGTCTTCCGTTAACCTTGTCTAGCCTTCCCCTGCCTTCCTTTACCCTTGCCTTGCCTTGCTTTGCCCTGCCTTGCCTTGCCTTCCGTTACCTTTTCCTTGCCTTATCCGTGCATTGCCTAGCCTTGCATTGGCTTGCCTTAGCCTTGCCTTGCATTCAGTTACCCTTTCCTTGCATTGTCGTGCATTGCCTAGCCTTGCGTTGCCTTGCCGAGCCTTCCGTTACCCTTATCTTGCTTTCCCGTGCCTTGCCTTGTCCTTCCCTTGCCTTGCCGAGCCCTCTGTTACTCTTGTCTTGCCTTGCCGTGCCTTCCTTTGCCCTTGCCTTGCCTCCCTTTGCCTTAGCCTTGCGTCGTTGGTGTTGCCTTCACTTTGCATTGCCTTGCGTTGCCTTTCCTCTTCTTTGCATTGCCTTGCCGTGCCTTGCCTTATGTTACCTTTCCTTGCCTTGCCGTACATTGCCTAGCCTTTTGTTGCCTTGCCTTAGCATTGCCTTGCCATGCCGTGCCTTGCCTTTTTCTTCCCTTGCCTTGCCGTGCCTTCCGTTATCCCTGTCCTGCATGCCGTGCCTTCCTTTACCCGTGCCTAGCCTTGCATTGCCTTGACATAGCCTTGCCTTACCGTGCCTTGCCTTGTCCTTCCCTTGCCTTGCCGTGCGTTCCGTTACACGTCCCTTGCCTTGCTTTGCCTTGCCTTGCCTTGCCTTCCGTTACCCTTCCCTTGCCTTGCCGTGCATTGCCTAACCTTGCGTTGCCTTGCCTTAGCCTTTCCTTGCCTTGCCCTGCCTTGCCTTGTCCTTCCCATGCCTTGCCGTCCCTTCGGTTACCCTTGCCTTGCCTTGCTTTGCCTTGATTTGACTTGACTTGCCTTCCTTTTCCTTGCCTTGCTTTCCGTTACCCTTTCCTTGCCTTGCTTTGCCTTCCATTGCCTTGCTTTCTGTTACCCTTTCCTTGCCTTGCCTTAACTTTGCGTTGACTTGGGTTTCCTTGCCTTAGCCTTGCATTGCCTTGCCGTGCCTTGCCTTCCGATAACCTTTCCTTGCCTTTCCGTGTCTTGCCTTCTGTTACCCTTTCCTTTCCTTGCCTTAACTTCGCGTTGCCTTGCGTTGCATTGCGTTGTGTAAGCCTTGCCTTGCCTTGCCGTGCCTTGCCTTGCCTTGCCTTGCGTTACGCTTTCCTTGCCTTCCCGTGCCTTCCGTTACCCTTCCCTTCCCGTGCATTAACTTCGTGTTGCCTTTGCTTTGCATTGCGTTGTATAAGCCTTGCCTTGCCTTGCCGTGCCTTGCTTTGTCCTTCCCTTGCCTTGCCATGCCTTCAGGTACCCTTGCCTTGCCTTGTTGTGCCTTCTGTTACCCTTTCCTTGCCTTGCTTTGCCTTGCATTGCCTTGCCTTCTGTTACCCTTTCATTGCCTTGCCGTGCATTGCCTCGCCTTGCGTTGTCGAGCTTTACACTTGTCTTCCCTTTCCTTGCCGAGCCTTCCGTTACCCTTGTGTTGCCTTGTCGTGCCTTCCGTTACCCTTGCCTTGCCTTGCCTCCCCTTGCCTTAGCCTTGCTTTGCTTGCCTTGCCTTAACTTTGCATTGCCTTGCGTTTCCTTTCCTCAGCGTTGCATTGCCTTGCCGTTCCTTTCTTTCCGTTACCCTTTCCTTGCCTTGCCGTGCATTGCCTAGCCTTGCGTTGTCGTGCCTTAGCCCTGACTCCCCTTGCCTTAGCCTTGCTTATCTTGCCCTCCCTTAACCTGGCCTTGCATGGCATTGCCTTGCCTTACCTTGCCTTCTGTTACCCTTTCCTTGCCTTGCCGTGCATTGCCTAGCTTTGCATTGTCGTGCATTAGCTTTGTCTCCCGTTGCCTTAGCCTTGCTTGTCTTGCCTTCATTTAACCTGGCCTTGCATGGCATTGCCATGCCTTAGCCTTGCCTTTCCTTGGCTTGCCGTGCCTTGTCCTTCCCTTGCCTTCCCGTAGCTTCCGTTACCCTTGTCTTGCCTTGCCTTGCCTTCCTTTACCCTTGCCTTGCCTTGCCTTGCCTTGCCTTGCCTTGCCTTGCCTTCTGTTACCCTTTCCTTGCCTTGCCGTCCATTGCCTAACCTTGCGTTGTCGTGCCTTAGCCTTGCCTTGCCATGCCTTGCCTTCCGTTACCCATTCCTTGCCTTCCCTTGCATTGCATAGCCTTGCGTTGCCTAGCTTTAGCCTTTCCATTCCTTGCCGTGCCTTCCGTTACCCTTTCCTTGCATTGCCGTTTAATGCCTAGCCTTGCGTTGCCTTGCCGAGCATTCCGTTACCCTAGTCTTGCCTTGCCGTTCCTTGCCTTGTCCTTCCCTTGCTTGCCGAGCCTTCCGTTACCCTTGTCTTGCCTTGCCGTACCTTCCGTTACCCTTGCCTTGCCTCCCATTGCCTTAGCCTTGCGTGGGTTGTGTTGCCTTCACTTTGCATTGACTTGCGTTGCCTTTCCTCATCTTTGCATTGCCTTGCCGTACTTTGCCTTCCGTTACCCTTTCCTTGCCTTGCCGTAACATTTCCTAGCCTTGGGTTGCCTTGCCTTAGCCTTGCCTTGCCTTGCCGTGCCTTGCCTTGTCCTTCCCTTGCCTTGCCGAGCCTTCCGTTACCCTTGTCTTGCCTTTCCGTGTCTTCTGTTACCCTTGCCATACCTTGCCGTGCATTGCCCAGCCATGTGTTGCCTTGGCCTTGCCTTGACAAGGCCGTGCCGTGCCTTCCGTTACCCTTGCCTTTTCTTGCTTTCCCTTCCCTTCCGTTACCCTTTCCTTGCCTTGCCGTGCGTTGCCTAGCCTTGCGTTGCCTTACCTTAGCCTTGTCTTCCCTTGCCGTGCCTTGCCTTATCCTTCCGTTGCCTTTCCGTTCCTTCCGGTAGACTTCCCTTGCCTTGCTTTGCCTTGCCTTGCCTTGCCTTCCGTTACCCTTCCCTTGCCTTGCCGTGCATTGCCTAGCCTTGCGTTGCCTTGCCTTAGCCTTTCCTTGCCTTGCCCTGCCTTGCCTTGTCCTTCCCATGCCTTGCCGTCCCTTCGGTTACCCTTGCCTTGCCTTGCTTTGCCTTGATTTGACTTGACTTGCCTTGCTTTTCCTTGCCTTGCTTTCCGTTACCCTTTCCTTGCCTTGCTTTGCCTTCCATTGCCTTGCTTTCTGTTACCCTTTCCTTGCCTTGCCTTAACTTTGCGTTGACTTGGGTTTCCTTGCCTTAGCCTTGCGTTGCCTTGCCTTGCCTTGCCTTCCGATAACCTTTCCTTGCCTTTCCGTGTCTTGCCTTCTGTTACCCTTTCCTTTCCTTGCCTTAACTTCGCGTTGCCTTGCGTTGCATTGCGTTGTGTAAGCCTTGCCTTGCCTTGCCGTGCCTTGCCTTGCCTTGCCTTGCGTTACGCTTTCCTTGCCTTCCCGTGCCTTCCGTTACCCTTCCCTTCCCGTGCCTTAACTTCGTGTTGCCTTTGCTTTGCATTGCGTTGTATAAGCCTTGCCTTGCCTTGCCGTGCCTTGCTTTGTCCTTCCCTTGCCTTGCCATGCCTTCAGGTACCCTTGCCTTGCCTTGTTGTGCCTTCTGTTACCCTTTCCTTGCCTTGCTTTGCCTTGCATTGCCTTGCCTTCTGTTACCCTTTCATTACCTTGCCGTGCATTGCCTCGCCTTGCGTTGTCGAGCTTTACACTTGTCTTCCCTTTCTTGCCGAGCCTTCCGTTACCCTTTTGTTGCCTTGTCGTGCCTTCCGTTACCCTTGCCTTGCCTTGCCTCCCCTTGCCTTAGCCTTGCTTTGCTTGCCTTGCCTTAACTTTGCATTGCCTTGCGTTTCCTTTCCTCAGCGTTGCATTGCCTTGCCGTTCCTTTCTTTCCGTTACCCTTTCCTTGCCTTGCCGTGCATTGCCTAGCCTTGCGTTGTCGTGCCTTAGCCCTGACTCCCCTTGCCTTAGCCTTGCTTATCTTGCCCTCCCTTAACCTGGCCTTGCATGGCATTGCCTTGCCTTACCTTGCCTTCTGTTACCCTTTCCTTGCCTTGCCGTGCATTGCCTAGCTTTGCATTGTCGTGCATTAGCTTTGTCTCCCGTTGCCTTAGCCTTGCTTGTCTTGCCTTCATTTAACCTGGCCTTGCATGGCATTGCCATGCCTTAGCCTTGCCTTTCCTTGGCTTGCCGGGCCTTGTCCTTCCCTTGCCTTCCCGTACCTTCCGTTACCCTTGTCTTGCCTTGCCTTGCCTTCCTTTACCCTTGCCTTGCCTTGCGTTGCCTTGCCTTGCCTTGCCTTCTGTTACCCTTTCCTTGCCTTGCCGTCCATTGCCTAACCTTGCGTTGTCGTGCCTTAGCCTTGCCTTGCCATGCCTTGCCTTCCGTTACCCATTCCTTGCCTTCCCTTGCATTGCATAGCCTTGCGTTGCCTAGCTTTAGCCTTTCCATTCCTTGCCGTGCCTTCCGTTACCCTTTCCTTGCATTGCCGTTTAATGCCTAGCCTTGCGTTGCCTTGCCGAGCATTCCGTTACCCTAGTCTTGCCTTGCCGTTCCTTGCCTTGTCCTTCCCTTGCTTGCCGAGCCTTCCGTTACCCTTGTCTTGCCTTGCCGTACCTTCCGTTACCCTTGCCTTGCCTCCCATTGCCTTAGCCTTGAGTGGGTTGTGTTGCCTTCACTTTGCATTGCCTTGAGTTGCCTTCCCTCATCTTTGCATTGCCTTGCCGTACTTTGCCTTCCGTTACCCTTGCCTTGCCTTGCCGTAACATTTCCTAGCCTTGGGTTGCCTTGCCTTAGCCTTGCCTTGCCTTGCCGTGCCTTGCCTTGTCCTTCCCTTGCCTTGCCGAGCCTTCCGTTACCGTTGTCTTGCCTTTCCGTGTCTTCTGTTACCCTTGCCATACCTTGCTGTGCATTGCCCAGCCATGTGTTGCCTTGGCCTTGCCTTGACTTGCCGTGCCGTGCCTTCCGTTACCCTTGCCTTTTCTTGCTTTCCCTTCCCTTCCGTTACCCTTTCCTTGCCTTGCCGTGCATTGCCTAGCCTTGCGTTGCCTTGCCTTAGCCTTGTCTTCCCTTGCCGTGCCTTGCCTTATCCTTCCGTTGCCTTGCCGTGCCTTCCGTTACACTTCCCTTGCCTTGCTTTGCCTTGCTTGCCTTGCCTTCCGTTACCCTTCCCTTGCCTTGCCGTGCATTGCCAAGCCTTGCGTTGCTTTGCCTGAGCCTTTCCTTGCCTTGCCCTGCCTTGCATTTTCCTTCCCTTGCCTTGCCGTCCCTTCCGTTACACTTGCCTTGCCTTGCTTTGCCTTGATTTGACTTGACTTGCCTTGCTTTTCCTTGCCTTGCTTTCCGTTACCCTTTCCTTGCCTTGCTTTGCCTTCCATTGCCTTGCTTTCTGTTACCCTTTCCTTGCCTTGCCTTAACTTTGCGTTGACTTGGGTTTCCTTGCCTTAGCCTTGCATTGCCTTGCCGTGCCTTGCCTTCCGATAACCTTTCCTTGCCTTTCCGTGTCTTGCCTTCTGTTACCCTTTCCTTTCCTTGCCTTAACTTCGCGTTGCCTTGCGTTGCATTGCGTTGTGCAAGCCTTGCCTTGCCTTGCCGTGCCTTGCCTTACCTTGCCTTGCGTTACGCTTTCCTTGCCTTCCCGTGCCTTCCGTTACCCTTCCCTTCCCGTGCCTTAACTTCGTGTTGCCTTTGCTTTGCATTGCGTTGTATAAGCCTTGCCTTGCCTTGCCGTGCCTTGCTTTGTCCTTCCCTTGCCTTGCCATGCCTTCAGGTACCCTTGCCTTGCCTTGTTGTGCCTTCTGTTACCCTTTCCTTGCCTTGCTTTGCCTTGCATTGCCTTGCCTTCTGTTACCCTTTCATTACCTTGCCGTGCATTGCCTCGCCTTGCGTTGTCGAGCTTTACACTTGTCTTCCCTTTCTTGCCGAGCCTTCCGTTACCCTTTTGTTGCCTTGTCGTGCCTTCCGTTACCCTTGCCTTGCCTTGCCTCCCCTTGCCTTAGCCTTGCTTTGCTTGCCTTGCCTTAACTTTGCATTGCCTTGCGTTTCCTTTCCTCAGCGTTGCATTGCCTTGCCGTTCCTTTCTTTCCGTTACCCTTTCCTTGCCTTGCCGTGCATTGCCTAGCCTTGCGTTGTCGTGCCTTAGCCCTGACTCCCCTTGCCTTAGCCTTGCTTATCTTGCCCTCCCTTAACCTGGCCTTGCATGGCATTGCCTTGCCTTACCTTGCCTTCTGTTACCCTTTCCTTGCCTTGCCGTGCATTGCCTAGCTTTGCATTGTCGTGCATTAGCTTTGTCTCCCGTTGCCTTAGCCTTGCTTGTCTTGCCTTCATTTAACCTGGCCTTGCATGGCATTGCCATGCCTTAGCCTTGCCTTTCCTTGGCTTGCCGTGCCTTGTCCTTCCCTTGCCTTCCCGTAGCTTCCGTTACCCTTGTCTTGCCTTGCCTTGCCTTCCTTTACCCTTGCCTTGCCTTGCGTTGCCTTGCCTTGCCTTGCCTTCTGTTACCCTTTCCTTGCCTTGCCGTCCATTGCCTAACCTTGCGTTGTCGTGCCTTAGCCTTGCCTTGCCATGCCTTGCCTTCCGTTACCCATTCCTTGCCTTCCCTTGCATTGCATAGCCTTGCGTTGCCTAGCTTTAGCCTTTCCATTCCTTGCCGTGCCTTCCGTTACCCTTTCCTTGCATTGCCGTTTAATGCCTAGCCTTGCGTTGCCTTGCCGAGCATTCCGTTACCCTAGTCTTGCCTTGCCGTTCCTTGCCTTGTCCTTCCCTTGCTTGCCGAGCCTTCCGTTAACCTTGTCTTGCCTTGCCGTACCTTCCGTTACCCTTGCCTTGCCTCCCATTGCCTTAGCCTTGCGTGGGTTGTGTTGCCTTCACTTTGCATTGACTTGCGTTGCCTTTCCTCATCTTTGCATTGCCTTGCCGTACTTTGCCTTCCGTTACCCTTTCCTTGCCTTGCCGTAACATTTCCTAGCCTTGGGTTGCCTTGCCTTAGCCTTGCCTTGCCTTGCCGTGCCTTGCCTTGTCCTTCCCTTGCCTTGCCGAGCCTTCCGTTACCGTTGTCTTGCCTTTCCGTGTCTTCTGTTACCCTTGCCATACCTTGCCGTGCATTGCCCAGCCATGTGTTGCCTTGGCCTTGCCTTGACTTGCCGTGCCGTGCCTTCCGTTACCCTTGCCTTTTCTTGCTTTCCCTTCCCTTCCGTTACCCTTTCCTTGCCTTGCCGTGCATTGCCTAGCCTTGCGTTGCCTTGCCTTAGCCTTGTCTTCCCTTGCCGTGCCTTGCCTTATCCTTCCGTTGCCTTGCCGTGCCTTCCGTTACACTTCCCTTCCCTTGCCTTGCCGTGCATTGCCAAGCCTTGCGTTGCTTTGCCTGAGCCTTTCCTTGCCTTGCCCTGCCTTGCATTTTCCTTCCCTTGCCTTGCCGTCCCTTCCGTTACACTTGCCTTTCCTTGCTTTGCCTTACTTTGACTTGCCTTGCCTTCCTTTGAATTGCCTTGCCTTGCCTTCCATTACCCTTTCCTGCCTTGTTTTGCCTTGCATTGCCATGCTTTCTGTTACCCTTTCCTTGCCTTGCCTTTACTTTGCGTTGAGTTGCGTTGCCTTGCCTTAGCCTTGCGTTGCCTTGCCTTGGGGTGCCTTCCGTTACCCTTGCCTTGCCTTGCTTTTCCGTGCCTTGCCTTGCCTTCCGTTACCCTTTCCTTGCCTTGCGTAAACTTTGCGTTGCCTTGCGTTGCCTTGCCTTAGGCTTGCGTTGCCTTGCCGTGCCTTGCATTCCGTTACCCATTCCTTGCCTTGCCGTGCCTTCCTTACCGTTACCCTTGCCTTGCCTTGCCTTAAGTTTGCGTTGCCTTGCGTTGCGTTCCGTTGCCTTAGCCTGGCCTTGCCTTGCCGTTCCTTGCCTTCCGTTACCATTGTCTTGCCATGCATTCCGTTACACTTGCCTTGCCGTGCCTTGCCTTGTCCTTCACTTGCCTTGCCGTGCCTTCCCTCACCCTTACCTTGCTTAACCGTGCATTGCCCAGCCGTGTGTTGCCATGGCCTTGCCTTGACTTGCCGTGCCGTGCCTTCTGTTACCCTTGACTTTTATTGCTTTGACATCCCTTCCATTACCCTTTCCTTGCCTTGCCGTGCATTGCTTATCCTTGCGTTGTCGTGCCTTAGCCTTGACTCCCCTTGCCTTAGCCTTGCTTGTCTTGCCTTCCCTTAACCTGGCCTTGCATGGCATTGCCTTGCCTTAGCCTTGCCTTACGTTGCATTGCATTTTCTTCTGTTACCCTTTCCTTGCCTTGCCGTATATTGCCTAGCCTTGCGTTGTCGTGCATTATCTTTGTCTCCCCTTGCCTTAACCTTGCTTGTCTTGCCTTCCTTTAACCTGGCCTTGCATGGCATTGCCTTGCCATAGCCTTGCCTTAACTTGCCTTGCCTTGCCATGTCCCTCCCTTGCCTTGCCGTGTCTCCCGTTAACCTTGTCTAGCCTTCCCGTGCCTTCCTTTACCCTTGCCTTGCCTTGCTTTGCCCTGCCTTGCCTTGCCTTCCGTTAACTTTCCTTGCCTTATCCGTGCATGGCCTAGCCTTGCATTGGCTTGCCTTAGCCTTGCCTTGCATTCAGTTACCCTTGCCTTGCATTGTCGTGCATTGCCTAGCCTTGCGTTGCCTTGCCGAGCCTTCCGTTACCCTTACCTTGCCTTCCCGTGCCTTGCCTTGTCCTTCCCTTGCCTTGCCGAGCCCTCTGTTACTCTTGTCTTGCCTTGCCGTGCCTTCCGTTGCCCTTGCCTTGCCTCCCTTTGCCTTAGCCTTGCGTCGTTTGTGTTGCCTTCACTTTGCATTGCCTTGCGTTGCCTTTCCTCATCTTTGCATTGCCTTGCCGTGCCTTGCCTTATGTTACCTTTCCTTGCCTTGCCGTACATTGCCTAGCCGTTTGTTGCCTTGCCTTAGCATTGCCTTGCCATGCCGTGCCTTGCCTTTTTCTTCCCTTGCCTTGCCGTGCCTTCCGTTATGCTTGTCTTGCCTTGCCGTGTCTTCCTTTACCCGTGCCTAGCCTTGCATTGCCTTGACTTAGCCTTGCCTTGCCGTGCCTTGCCTTGTCCTTCCCTTGCCTTGCCGTGCGTTCCGTTACACGTCCCTTGCCTTGCTTTGCCTTGCCTTGCCTTGCCTTCCGTTACCCTTCCCTTGCCTTGCCGTGCATTGCCTAGCCTTTCGTTGCCTTGCCTTAGCCTTTCCTTGCCTTGCCCTGCCTTGCCTTGTCCTTCCCATGCCTTACCGTCCCTTCGGTTACCCTTGCCTTGCCTTGCTTGGCCTTGATTTGACTTGACTTGCCTTGCTTTTCCGTGCCTTGCTTTCCGTTACCCTTTCCTTGCCTTGCTTTGCCTTCCATTGCCTTGCTTTCTGTTACCCTTTCCCTGCCTTGCCTTAACTTTGCGTTGACTTGGGTTTCCTTGCCTTACCCTTGCATTGCCTTGCCGTGCCTTGCCTTCCGATACCCTTTCCTTGCCTTTCCGTGCCTTGCCTTCTGTTACCCTTTCCTTTCCTTGCCTTAACTTCGTGTTGCCTTGCGTTGCGTTGCGTTGTGTAAGCCTTGCCTTGCCTTGCCGTGCCTTGCCTTGCCTTGCCTTGTGTTACGCTTTCCTTGCCTTCCCGTGCCTTCCGTTACCCTTCCCTTGCCGTGCCTTAACTTCGGCTTGACTTGCGTTGCATTGCGTTGTATAAGCCTTGCCTCGCATTGCCGTGCCTTGCTTTGTCCTTCCCTTGCCTGGCCATGCCTTCAGTTACCCTTGCCTTGCCTTGCTGTGCCTTCTGTTGCCCTTTCCTTGCCTTGCTTTGCCTTGCATTGCCTTGCCTTCTGTTACCCTTTCATTGCCTTTCCGTGCATTGCCTCGCCTTGCGTTGTCGTGCTTTACACTTGTCTTCCCTTTCCTTGCCGAGCCTTCCGTTACACTTGTCTTGCCTTGTCGTGCCTTCCGTTACCCTTGCCTTGCCTGGCCTCCCCTTGCCTTAGCCTTGCTTTGCTTGCCTTGCCTTAACTTTGCATTGCCTTGCGTTTCCTTTCCTCAGCGTTGCATTGCCTTGCCGTTCCTTTCTTTCCGTTACCCTTTCCTTGTCTTGCCGTGCATTGCCTAGCCTTGCGTTGTCGTGCCTTAGCCCTGACTCCCCTTGCCTTGGCCTTGCTTGTCTTGCCCTCCCTTAACCTGGCCTTGCATGGCATTGCCTTGCCTTAGCCTTGCCTTACCTTGCCTTGCCTTGCCTTCTGTTACCCTTTCCTTGCCTTGCCGTGCATTGCCTAGCTTTGCATTGTCGTGCAATAGTTTTGTCTCCCGTTGCCTTAGCCTTGCTTGTCTTGCCTTCCTTTAACCTGGCCTTGCATGGCATTGCCATGCCTTAGCCTTCCCTTACCTTGGCTTGCCGTGCCTTGTCCTTCCCTTGCCTTGCCGTACCTTCCGTTACCCTTGTCTTGCCTTGCCGTGCCTTCCTTTACCCTTGCCTTGCCTTGCGTTGCGTTGCTTGCCTTGCCTTCTGTTACCCTTTCCTTGCCTTGCCGTCCATTGCCTAGCCTTGCGTTGTTGTGCCTTAGCCTTCCCTTGCCTTGCCTTGCCTTCCGTTACCCATTCCTTGCCTTCCCTTGCATTGCATAGCCTTGCGTTGCCTAGCCTTAGCCTTTCCATTCCTTGCCGTGCCTTCCGTTACCCTTTCCTTGCATTGCCGTTTAATGCCTAGCCTTGCGTTGCCTTGCGGAGCATTCCGTTACCCTAGTCTTGCCTTGCCGACCCTTGCCTTGTCCTTCCCTTGCTTGCCGAGCCTTCCGTTACCCTTGTCTTGCCTTGCCGTACCTCCCGTTACCCTTGCCTTGCCTCCCATTGCCTTAGCCTTGCGTGGGTTGTGTTGCCTTCACTTTGCATTGACTTGCGTTGCCTTTCCTCATCTTTGCATTGCCTTGCCGTACTTTGCCTTCCGTTACCCTTTCCTTGCCTTGCCGTAACATTTCCTAGCCTTGGGTTGCCTTGCCTTAGCCTTGCCTTGCCTTGCCGAGCCTTCCGTTACCGTTGTCTTGCCTTTCCGTGTCTTCTGTTACCCTTGCCTTGCCTTGCCGGGCATTGCCCAGCCATGTGTTGCCTTGGCCTTGCCTTGACTTGCCCTGCCGTGCCTTCCCTTACCCTTGCCATGTCTTGCTTTGCCTTCCCTTCCGTTACCGTTTCCTTGCCTTGCCGTGCACTGCCTAGCCTTGCGTTGCCTTGCCTTAGCCTTGTCTTCCCTTGCCGTGCCTTGCCTTATCCTTCCGTTGCCTTGCCGTGCCTTCCGTTACACTTCCCTTGCCTTGCTTTGCCTTGCCTTGCCTTGCCTTCCGTTACCCTTCCCTTGCCTTGCCGTGCATTGCCTAGCCTTGCCTTGCTTTCCCTGAGCCTTTCCTTGCCTTGCAGTCCCTTCCGTTACACTTGCCTTTCCTTGCTTTGCCTTCCTTTGACTTGCCTTGCCTTCCTTTGAATTGCCTTGCCTTGCCTTCCATTACCCTTTCCTGCCTTGTTTTGCCTTGCATTGCCATGCTTTCTGTTACCCTTTCCTTGCCTTACCTTTACTTTGCGTTGAGTTGCCTTGCCTTGCCTTAGCCTTGCGTTGCCTTGCCTTGGGGTGCCTTCCGTTACCCTTGCCTTGCCTTGCTTTTCCGTGCCTTGCCTTGCCTTCCGTTACCCTTTCCTTGCCTTGCGTAAACTTTGCGTTTCCTTGCGTTGCCTTGCCTTAGGCTTGCGTTGCCTTGCCGTGCCTTGCATTCCGTTACCCATTCCTTGCCTTGCCGTGCCTTCCTTACCGTTACCCTTGCCTTGCCTTGCCTTAACTTTGCGTTGCCTTGCGTTGCGTTCCGTTGCCTTAGCCTTGCCTTGCCTTGCCGTTCCTTGCCTTCCGTTACCATTGTCTTGCCATGCATTCCGTTACACTTGCCTTGCCGTGCCTTGCCTTGTCCTTCACTTTCCTTGCCGTGCCTTCCCTCACCCTTACCTTGCCTTACCGTGCATTGCCCAGCCGTGTGTTGCCATGGCCTTGCCTTGACTTGCCGTGCCGTGCCTTCTGTTACCCTTGACTTTTATTGCTTTGACATCCCTTCCATTACCCTTTCCTTGCCTTGCCGTGCATTGCTTATCCTTGCGTTGTCGTGCCTTAGCCTTGACTCCCCTTGCCTTAGCCTTGCTTGTCTTGCCTTCCCTTAACCTGGCCTTGCATGGCATTGCCTTGCCTTAGCCTTGCCTTAACTTGCATTGCCTTTTCTTCTGTTACCCTTTCCTTGCCTTGCCGTATATTGCCTAGCCTTGCGTTGTCGTGCATTATCTTTGTCTCCCCTTGCCTTAACCTTGCTTGTCTTGCCTTCCTTTAACCTGGCCTTGCATGGCATTGCCTTGCCATAGCCTTGCCTTAACTTGCCTTGCCTTGCCATGTCCCTCCCTTGCCTTGCCGTGTCTTCCGTTAACCTTGTCTAGCCTTCCCGTGCCTTCCTTTACCCTTGCCTTGCCTTGCTTTGCCCTGCCTTGCCTTGCCTTCCGTTACCCTTTCAGTGCCTTATCCGTGCATTGCCTAGCCTTGCATTGGCTTGCCTTAGCCTTGCCTTGCATTCAGTTACCCTTTCCTTGCATTGTCGTGCATTGCCTAGCCTTGAGTTGCCTTGCCGAGCCTTCCGTTACCCTTATCTTGCCTTCCCGTGCCTTGCCTTGTCCTTCCCTTGCCTTTCCGAGCCCTCTGTTACTCTTGTCTTGCCTTGCCGTGCCTTCCGTTGCCCTTGCCTTGCCTCCCTTTGCCTTAGCCTTGCGTCGTTTGTGTTGCCTTCACTTTGCATTGCCTTGTGTTGCCTTTCCTCATCTTTGCATTGCCTTGCCGTGCCTTGCCTTATGTTACCTTTCCTTGCCTTGCCGTACATTGCCTAGCCGTTTGTTGCCTTGCCTTAGCATTGCCTTGCCATGCCGTGCCTTGCCTTTTTCTTCCCTTGCCTTGCCGTGCCTTCCGTTATGCTTGTCTTGCCTTGCCGTGCCTTCCTTTACCCGTGCCTAGCCTTGCATTGCCTTGACTTAGCCTTGCCTTGCCTTGCCTTCCGTTACCCTTCCCTTGCCTTGCCGTGCATTGCCTAGCCTTTCGTTGCCTTGCCTTAGCCTTTCCTTGCCTTGCCCTGCCTTGCCTTGTCCTTCCCATGCCTTAACGTCCCTTCGGTTACCCTTGCCTTGCCTTGCTTGGCCTTGATTTGACTTGACTTGCCTTGCTGTTCCTTGCCTTGCTTTCCGTTACCCTTTCCTTGCCTTGCTTTGCCTTCCATTGCCTTGCTTTCTGTTACCCTTTCCCTGCCTTGCCTTAACTTTGCGTTGACTTGGGTTTCCTTGCCTTAGGCTTGCGTTGCCTTGCCGTGCCTTGCATTCCGTTACCCATTCCTTGCCTTGCCTTCCGTTACCCTTTCCTTGCCTTGCGTAAACTTTGCGTTGCCTTGCGTTTCCTTGCCTTAGGCTTGCGTTGCCTTGCCGTGCCTTGCATTCCGTTACCCATTCCTTGCCTTGCCGTGCCTTCCTTACCGTTACCCTTGCCTTGCCTTGCCTTAACTTTGCGTTGCCTTGCGTTGCGTTCCGTTGCCTTAGCCTTGCCTTGCCTTGCCGTTCCTTGCCTTCCGTTACCATTGTCTTGCCATGCATTCCGTTACACTTGCCATGCCGTGCCTTGCCTTGTCCTTCACTTACCTTGCCGTGCCTTCCCTCACCCTTACCTTGCCTTACCGTGCATTGCCCAGCCGTGTGTTGCCATGGCCTTGCCTTGACTTGCCGTGCCGTGCCTTCTGTTACCCTTGACTTTTATTGCTTTGACATCCCTTCCATTACCCTTTCCTTGCCTTGCCGTGCATTGCTTATCCTTGCGTTGTCGTGCATTATCTTTGTCTCCCCTTGCCTTAAGCTTGCTTGTCTTGCCTTCCTTTAACCTGGCCTTGCATGGCATTGCCTTGCCATAGCCTTGCCTTAACTTGCCTTGCCTTGCCATGTCCCTCCCTTGCCTTGCCGTGTCTTCCGTTAACCTTGTCTAGCCTTCCCGTGCCTTCCTTTACCCTTGCCTTGCCTTGCTTTGCCCTGCCGTGCCTTGCCTTCCGTTATCCTTTGCTTGCCTTATCCGTGCATTGCCTAGCCTTGCATTGGCTTGCCTTAGCTTTGCCTTGCATTCAGTTACCCTTTCCTTGCATTGTCGTGCATTGCCTAGCCTTGCGTTGCCTTGCCTTGCCTTCCGTTACCCATTCCTTGCCTTCCCTTGCATTGCATAGCCTTGCGTTGCCTAGCCTTAGCCTTTCCATTCCTTGCCGTGCCTTCCGTTACCCTTTCCTTGCATTGCCGTTTAATGCCTAGCCTTGCGTTGCCTTGCCGAGCCTTCCGTTACCCTTGTCTTGCCTTGCCGTACCTTCCGTTACCCTTGCCTTGCCTCCCATTGCCTTAGCCTTGCGTGGGTTGTGTTGCCTTCACTTTGCATTGACTTGCGTTGCCTTTCCTCATCTTTGCATTGCCTTGCCGTACTTTGCCTTCCGTTACCCTTTCCTTGCCTTGCCGTAACATTTCCTAGCCTTGGGTTGCCTTGCCTTAGCCTTGCCTTGCCTTGCCGTGCCTTGGCTTGTCCTTCCCTTGCCTTGCCGAGCCTTACGTTACCGTTGTCTTGCCTTTCCGTGTCTTCTGTTACCCTTACCATGCCTTGCCGTGCATTGCCCAGCCATGTGTTGCCTTGGCCTTGCCTTGACTTGCCGTGCCGTGCCTTCCGTTACCCTTCCCTTTTCTTGCTTTCCCTTCCCTTCCGTTACCCTTTCCTTGCCTTGCCGTGCATTGACTAGCCTTGCGTTGCCTTGCCTTAGCCTTGTCTTCCCTTGCCGTGCCTTGCCTCATCCTTCCGTTGCCTTGCCGTGCCTTCCGTTACACTTCCATTGCCTTGCTTTGCCTTGCCTTGCCTTGCCTTCCGTTACCCTTCCCTTCCCTTGCCGTGCATTGCCTAGCCTTGCGTTGCTTTCCCTGAGCCTTTCCTTGCCTTGCCGTCCCTTCCGTTACACTTGCCTTTCCTGGCTTTGCCTTACTTTGACTTGCTTTGCCCTGCCTTGCCTTGCCTTCCATTACCCTTTCCTGCCTTGTTTTGCCTTGCATTGCCATGCTTTCTGTTACCCTTTCCTTGCCTTGCCTTTACTTTGCGTTGAGTTGAGTTGCCTTGCCTTAGCCTTGCGTTGCCTTGCCTTGGGGTGCCTTCCGTTACCCTTGCCTTGCCTTGCTTTTCCGTGCCTTGCCTTGCCTTCCGTTACCCTTTCCTTGCCTTGCGTAAACTTTGCGTTGCCTTGCGTTGCCTTGCCTTAGGCTTGCGTTGCCTTGCCGTGCCTTGCATTCCGTTACCCATTCCTTGCCTTGCCGTGCCTTCCTTACCGTTACCCTTGCCTTGCCTTGCCTTAACTTTGCGTTGCCTTGCGTTGCGTTCCGTTGCCTTAGCCTTGCCTTGCCTTGCCGTTACTTGCCTTCCGTTACCATTGTCTTGCCATGCATTCCGGTACACTTGCCTTGCCGTGCCTTGCCTTGTCCTTCACTTGCCTTGCCGTGCCTTCCCTCACCCTTACCTTGCCTTACCGTGCATTGCCCAGCCGTGTATTGCCATGGCCTTGCCTTGACTTGCCGTGCCGTGCCTTCTGTTACCCTTTACTTTTATTGCTTTGACATCCCTTCCATTACCCTTTCCTTGCCTTACCGTGCATTGCTTATCCTTGCGTTGTCGTGCCTTAGCCTTGACTCCCCTTGCCTTAGCCTTGCTTGTCTTGCCTTCCCTTAACCTGGCCTTGCATGGCATTGCCTTGCCTTAGCCTTGCCTTACGTTGCATTGCCTTTTCTTCTGTTACCCTTTCCTTGCCTTGTCGTATATTGCCTAGCCTTGCGTTGTCGTGCATTATCTTTGTCTCCCCTTGCCTTAATCTTGCTTGTCTTGCCTTCCTTTAACCTGGCCTTGCATGGCATTGCCTGGCCATAGCCTTGCCTTAACTTGCCTTGCCTTGCCATGTCCCTCCCTTGCCTTGCCGTGTCTGCCGTTAACCTTGTCTAGCCTTCCCGTGCCTTCCTTTACCCTTGCCTTGCCTTGCTTTGCCCTGCCTTGCCTTGCCTTCCGTTACCCTTTCCTTGCCTTATCCGTGCATTGCCTAGCCTTGCATTGGCTTGCCTTAGCCTTGCCTTGCATTCAGTTACCCTTTCCTTGCATTGTCGTGCATTGCCTTGCCTTGCGTTGCCTTGCCGAGCCTTCCGTTACCCTTATCTTGCCTTCCCGTGCCTTGCCTTGTCCTTCCCTTGCCTTGCCGAGCCTTCTGTTACTCTTGTCTTGCCTTGCCGTGCCTTCCGTTGCCCTTGCCTTGCCTCCCTTTTCCTTAGCCTTGCGTCGTTTGTGTTGCCTTCACTTTGCATTGCCTTGCGTTGCCTTTCCTCATCTTTGCATTGCCTTGCCGTGCCTTGCCTTATGTTACCTTTCCTTGCCTTGCCGTACATTGCCTAGCCGTTTGTTGCCTTGCCTTAGCATTGCCTTGCCATGCCGTGCCTTGCCTTTTTCTTCCCTTGCCTTGCCGTGCCTTCCGTTATGCTTGTCTTGCCTTGCCGTGCCTTCCTTTACCCGTGCCTAGCCTTGCATTGCCTTGACTTAGCCTTGCCTTGCCGTGCCTTGCCTTGTCCTTCCCTTGCCTTGCCGTGCGTTCCGTTACACGTCCCTTGCCTTGCTTTGCCTTGCCTTGCCTTGCCTTCCGTTACCCTTCCCTTGCCTTGCCGTGCATTGCCTAGCCTTTCGTTGCCTTGCCTTAGCCTTTCCTTGCCTTGCCCTGCCTTGCCTTGTCCTTCCCATGCCTTACCGTCCCTTCGGTTACCCTTGCCTTGCCTTGCTTGGCCTTGATTTGACTTGACTTGCCTTGCTTTTCCTTGCCTTGCTTTCCGTTACCCTTTCCTTCCCTTGCTTTGCCTTCCATTGCCTTGCTTTCTGTTACCCTTTCCCTGCCTTGCCTTAACTTTGTGTTGACTTGGGTTTCCTTGCCTTACCCTTGCATTGCCTTGCCGTGCCTTGCCTTCCGATACCCTTTCCTTGCCTTTCCGTGTCTTGCCTTCTGTTACCCTTTCCTTTCCTTGCCTTAACTTCGCGTTGCCTTGCGTTGCGTTGCGTTGTGTAAACTTTGCCTTGCCTTGCCGTGCCTTGCCTTGCCTTGCCTTGTGTTACGCTTTCCTTGCCTTCCCGTGCCTTCCGTTACCCTTCCCTTGCCGTGCCTTAACTTCGGGTTGACTTGCGTTGCATTGCGTTGTATAAGCCTTGCCTTGCCTTGCCGTGCCTTGCTTTGTCCTTCCCTTGCCTTGCCATGCCTTCAGTTACCCTTGCCTTGCCTTGCTGTGCCTTCTGTTACCCTTTCCTTGCCTTGCTTTGCCTTGCATTGCCTTGCCTTCTGTTACCCTTTCATTACCTTTCCGTGCATTGCCTCGCCTTGCGTTGTCGTGCTTTACACTTGTCTTCCCTTTCCTTGCCGAGCCTTCAGTTACCCTTGTCTTGCCTTGTCGTGCCTTCCGTTACCCTTGCCTTGCCTGGCCTCCCCTTGCCTTAGCCTTGCTTTGCTTGCCTTGCCTTAACTTTGCATTGCCTTGCGTTTCCTTTCCGCAGCGTTGCATTGCCTTGCCGTTCCTTTCTTTCCGTTACCCTTTCCTTGTCTTGCCGTGCATTGCCTAGCCTTGCGTTGTCGTGCCTTAGCCCTGACTTCCCTTGCCTTAGCCTTGCTTGTCTTGCTCTCCCTTAACCTGGCCATGCATGGCATTGCCTTGCCTTAGCCTTGCCTTACCTTGCCTTGCCTTGCCTTCTGTTACCCTTTCCTTGCCTTGCCGTGCATTGCCTAGCTTTGCATTGTCGTGCATTAGTTTTGTCTCCCGTTGCCTTAGCCTTGCTTGTCTTGCCTTCCTTTAACCTGGCCTTGCATGGCATTGCCATGCCTTAGCCTTCCCTTACCTTGGCTTGCCGTGCCTTGTCCTTCCCTTGCCTTGCCGTACCTTCCGTTACCCTTGTCTTGCCTTGCCGTGCCTTCCTTTACCCTTGCCTTGCCTTGCGTTGCGTTGCTTGCCTTGCCTTCTGTTACCCTTTCCTTGCCTTGCCGTCCATTGCCTAGCCTTGCGTTGTCGTGCCTTAGCCTTGCCTTGCCTTGCCTTGCCTTCCGTTACCCATTCCTTGCCTTCCCTTGCATTGCATAGCCTTGCGTTGCCTAGCCTTAGCCTTTCCATTCCTTGCCGTGCCTTCCGTTACCCTTTCCTTGCATTGACGTTTAATGCCTAGCCTTGCGTTGCCTTGCCGAGCATTCCGTTACCCTAGTCTTCCCTTGCCGTTCCTTGCCTTGTCCTTCCCTTGCTTGCCGAGCCTTCCGTTACCCTTGTCTTGCTTTGCCGTACCTTCCGTTACCCTTGGCTTGCCTCCCATTGCCTTAGCCTTGCGTGGGTTGCGTTGCCTTCACTTTGCATTGACTTGCGTTGCCTTTCCTCATCTTTGCATTGCCTTGCCGTACTTTGCCTTCCGTTACCCTTTCCTTGCCTTGCCGTAACATTTCCTAGCCTTGGGTTGCCTTGCCTTAGCCTTGCCTTGCCTTGCCGTGCCTTGCCTTGTCCTTCCCTTGCCTTGCCGAGCCTTCCGTTACCGTTGTCTTGCCTTTCCGTGTCTTCTGTTACCCTTGCCTTGCCTTGCCGTGCATTGCCCAGCCATGTGTTGACTTGGCCTTGCCTTGACTTGCCGTGCCGTGCCTTCCGTTACCCTTGCCTTTTCTTGCTTTCCCTTCCCTTCCGTTACCCTTTCCTTGCCTTGCCGTGCCTTGCCTTTTTCTTCCCTTGCCTTGCCGTGCCTTCCGTTATGCTTGTCTTGCCTTGCCGTGCCTTCCTTTACCCGTGCCTAGCCTTGCATTGCCTTGACTTAGCCTTGCCTTGCCGTGCCTTGCCTTGTCCTTCCCTTGCCTTGCCGTGCGTTCCGTTACACGTCCCTTGCCTTGCTTTGCCTTGCCTTGCCTTGCCTTCCGTTACCCTTCCCTTGCCTTGCCGTGCATTGCCTAGCCTTTCCTTGCCTTGCCTTAGCCTTTCCTTGCCTTGCCCTGCCTTGCCTTGTACTTCCCATGCCTTACCGTCCCTTCGGTTACCCTTGCCTTGCCTTGCTTGGCCTTGTTTTGACTTGACTTGCCTTGCTTTTCCGTGCCTTGCTTTCCGTTACCCTTTCCTTGCCTTGCTTTGCCTTCCATTGCCTTGCTTTCTGTTACCCTTTCCCTGCCTTGCCTTAACTTTGCGTTGACTTGCGTTTCCTTGCCTTACCCTTGCATTGCCTTGCCGTGCCTTGCCTTCCAATACCCTTTCCTTGCCTTTCCGTGCCTTGCCTTCTGTTACCCTTTCCTTTCCTTGCCTTAACTTCGTGTTGCCTTGCGTTGCGTTGCGTTGTGTAAGCCTTGCCTTGCCTTGCCGTGCCTTGCCTTGCCTTGCCTTCTGTTACGCTTTCCTTGCCTTCCCGTGCCTTCCGTTACCCTTCCCTTGCCGTGCCTTAACTTCGGCTTGACTTGCGTTGCATTGCGTTGTATAAGCCTTGCCTTGCCTTGCCGTGCCTTGCTTTGTCCTTCCCTTGCCTTGCCATGCCTTCAGTTACCCTTGCCTTGCCTTGCTGTGCCTTCTGTTACCCTTTCCTTGCCTTGCTTTGCCTTGCATTTCCTTGCCTTCTGTTACCCTTTCATTGCCTTTCCGTGCATTTCCTCGCCTTGCGTTGTCGTGCTTTACACTTGTCTTCCCTTTCCTTGCCGAGCCTTCCGTTACCCTTGTCTTGCCTTGTCGTGCCTTCCGTTGCCCTTGCCTTGCCTGGCCTCCCCTTGCCTTAGCCTTGCTTTGCTTGCCTTGCCTTAACTTTGCATTGCCTTGCGTTTCCTTTCCTCAGCGTTGCATTGCCTTGCCGTTCCTTTCTTTCCGTTACCCTTTCCTTGTCTTGCCGTGCATTGCCTAGCCTTGCGTTGTCGTGCCTTAGCCCTGACTCCCCTTGCCTTAGCCTTGCTTGTCTTGCCCTCCCTTAACCTGGCCTTGCATGGCATTGCCTTGCCTTAGCCTTGCCTTGCCTTCTGTTACCCTTTCCTTGCCTTGCCGTGCATTGCCTAGCTTTGCATTGTCGTGCAATAGTTTTGTCTCCCGTTGCCTTAGCCTTGCTTGTCTTGCCTTCCTTTAACCTGGCCTTGCATGGCATTGCCATGCCTTAGCCTTCCCTTACGTGTCTTCCCTTACCCTTACGTTGTCTTGCCGTGCATTGCCTAGCCTTGCGTTGCCTTGCCTTAGCCTTTCCTTGCCTTTCCCTGCCTTGCCTTGTCCTTCCCAGGCCTTGCTGTCCCTTCCGTTAACCTTGCCTTGCCTTGCTTTGCGTTGCCTTGCCTTGCCTTCCGTTACACTTGCCTTGCCGTGCCTTGCCTTTTCCTTCCCTTGCATTGCCGTGCCTTCCCTTACACTTACGTTGCCTTGCCGTGCCTTCCGTTACAGTTCCCTTGCCTTTCTTTGCCTTGCCTTGCCTTGCCTTGCATTCCGTTACCCTTCCATTGCCTTGCCAGGCATTCCCTAGCCTTGCGTTGCCTTGCCTTAGCCTTTCCTTGCCTTGCCCTGCCTTGCCTTGTCCTTCCCATGCCTTGCTGTCCCTTCCGTTAACCTTGCCTTGCCTTGCGTTGCCTTGCCTTAACCTTTCCTTCCCTTTCCGTGCCTTGCCTTCCATTACCCTTTCCTTGTGTTGCTTTAACTTCGCCTTGCCTTGCGTTGTGTTGCGTTGTATAAGCCTTGCCTTGCATTGCCGTGCCTTGCATTGTCCTTCCCTTGACTTGCCGAGCATTGCCTAGACTTGCGTTGCCTTTCCTTAGCCTTTCCTTGCCTTCCCTTGCATTGCCTAGCCTTGCGTTGTCGTGCCTTAGCCTTGTCTCCCCTTGCATGAGCCTTGCTTGGTTTGCCTTGCCTTAAACTTGCCTTGCTTTGCGTTGCCTTGCCTTATGCTTGCCTAGCCTTGCCTTGCCGTGCCTTGCCTTGTCCTTCGCTTGCCTTGCCATGCCTTCAGTTACCCTTGCCTTGCCTTGCTTTGCCTTGCCTTGCCTTGCCTTCCGTTTCATTTTCCTTGCCTTGCTGTGCCTTCCTTTACCCTTTTCTTGCCTTGCATTGCCTTGCCTTCTGTTACCCTTTCCTTGCCTTGCCGTGCATTGCCTAGCCTTGCGTTGTCGTGCCTTAGGCTTGTCTCCCCTTGCCTTAGCCTTGCTTGGCTTGCCTTGCCTTAACCTTGCCTTGCTTTGCGTTGCCTTGCCTTATGCTTGCCTTGCCTTGCCTTGCCTTGCCTTGTCTTTCCCTTGCCTTAGACTTGCTAGGCTTCCCTTGCCTTAACCTTGCCTTGCTTTGTGTTGCTTTGCCTTATCCTTGCCTTGCCTTGCCTTGTCTTTCCCTTGCCTTGCCGTGCCTACAGTTACCCTTGCCTTGCCTTGCTTTTCCGTGCCTTGCCTTGCCTTCCGTTACCCTTTCCTTGCCTTGCCTTAACGTTGCGTTGCCTTGCGTTGCCTTGCCTTAGCCTTGCGTTGCCTTGCCGTGCCTTGCATTCGGTTACCCTTTCCTAGCCTTGCCGTGCCTTCCCTTCCGTTACCCTTGCCTTGCCTTAACTTTGCGTTGCCTTGCGTTGCCTTGGCCTTGCCTTGCCTTGCCGTGCCTTGCCTTCCGTTACCGTTTCCTTGCCTTCCCGTGCAATGCCTAGCCTTGCGTTGTCGTGCCTTAGGCTTGTCTCCCCTTGCCTTAGCCTTGCTTGGCTTGCCTTGCCTTAACCTTGCCTTACTTTACGTTGTCTTACCTTATGCTTGCCTTGCCTTGCCTTGCCTTGCCTTGTCTTTCCCTTGCCTGAGCCTTGCTTGGCTTCCCTTGCCTTAACCTTTCCTTGCTTTGTGTTGCTTTGCCTTATCCTTGCCTTGCCTTGCCTTGTCTTTCCCTTGCCTTGCCGTGCCTTCAGTTACCCTTGCCTTGCCTTGCTTTTCCGTGCCTTGCCTTGCCTTCCGGTACCCTTTCCTTGCCTTGCCTTAACTTTGCGTTGCCTTGCGTTGCCTTGCCTTAGCCTTGCGTTGCCTTGCCGTGCCTTGCATTCCGTTACCCTTTCCTTACCTTCCCGTCTCTTCCCTTCCGTTACCCTTGCCTTGCCTTAACTATGCGTTGCCTTGCGTTGCGTTGCCTTAGCCTTACCTTGCCTTGCCGTGCCTTGCCTTCCGTTACCATTGTCTTGCCATGCATTCCGTTACCCTTGCCTTGCCGTGCCTTGCCTTGTCCTTCCCTTGCCTTGCCGTGCCTGCCCTTACCCTTACGTGGCCTGCCGCGCATTGCTCAGCCATGTGTTGCCTTGGCCTTGCCTTGACTTTCCGTGCCGTGCCTTCCCGTACCCTTGCCTTGTCTTGCTTTGCCTTCCCTTCCGTTACCATTTGCTTGCCTTGCCGTGCACTGCGTAGCCTTGCATTGTCGTTCCTAAGCCTTGACACACCTTGCCTTAGCCTTTCGTGTCTTGCCTTCCCTTAAACCGGCCTTGCATGACATTGCCTTGCCTAAGCCTTGCCTTACGTTGCATTGCCTTGCCTTCTGTTACCCTTGCCTTGCCTTAGCCCTGCCTTACCTTGCCTTGCCTTGCCATGTCCTTCCCTTGCCTTGCCGTGCCTTCCGTTACCCTTTTCTTGCCGTGCCGTCCCTTCCTTCACCCTTACATTGCCTTGCCTTCCGTTACCCTTTCCTTGCCTGATCCTTGCATTGCCTACCCTTGCCTTGCCATGTCCTTCCCTTGCCTTGCCGTGCCTTCCATTACCCTTGACTTCCCTTGCTTTTCCGTGCCTTGCCTTGCTTTGCCTTGCATTGCCTTGCTTTCTGTTACCCTTTCCTTACCTTGCCTTAACTTTGCGTTGACTTGCGTTGCCTTGCCTTAGCCTTGCGTTGCCTTGCCCTGCCTTGCCTTCCGATACCCTTTCCTTGCCTTTCCGTGCCTTGCCTTCTGTTACACTTTCCTTGCCTTGCCTTAACTTCGCGTTCCCTTGCGTTGCGTTGCGTTGCGTTGTGTAAGCCTTGCCTTGCCGTGCCTTGCCTTGTCCTTCCCTTGCCTTGCCATGCCTTCAGTTACCCATGCCTTGCCTTGCTTTGCCTTGCCTTAGCATTTCCTTGCCTTTCCCTGCCTTGCCTTGTGCTTCCCAGGCCTTGCTGTCCCTTCCGTTAACCTTGCTTTGCCTTGCTTTGACTTGCTTTGACTTGCCTTGCTTTGCATTCCTTGCCTTGCTGTGCCTTCCGTTACCCTTTCCTTGCCTTGCTTTGCCTTGCATTTCCTTGCCTTCTGTTACACTTTCCTTGCCTTGCCGTGAATTGCCTAGCCTTGCGTTGTCGTGCCTTAGCCTTGTCTCCCCTTGCATTAGCCTTGCTTGGCTTGCCTTGCCTTAACCTTGCCTTGCTTTGCGTTGCTTTGCCTTACACTTCCCTTGCCTTGCCTTGTCTTTCCCGTGCCTTGCCGTGCCTTGCCTCGTCATTCCCATGCCTTGCTGTCCCTTCCCTTAACCTTGCTTTGCCTTGCTTTGACTTGCTTTGACTTGCCTTGCTTTGCATTCCTTGCCTTGCTGTGCCTTCCGTTACACTTTTCTTGCCTTGGCTTGCCTTGTCTTTCCATTGCCTTGTTCTGCCTTCCGTTACCCTTGCGTTGCCTTGCTTTTCCGTGCCTTGCCTTGCCTTCCGTTACGCATTCCTTGCCTTGCCTTAACATTGCGTTGCCTTGCGTTGCCTTGCCTTAACCTTCCTTGTCTTGCCTTCCCTTAACCTGACCTTGCATGACATTGCCTTGCCTAAGCTTTGCGTTACGTTGCATTGCCTTGTCTTCTGTTACTATTGCCTTGCCTTGCTTTGACTTGCCTTGCCTTGCATTGGGTTGCGTTGCCTTGCCTTCCGTTACCCTTTCCTTGCCTTGCTTTGCCGTGCCTTGCCTTGCTGTCTCTTACCCTTGCCTTGCCTTAACTTTGCGTTGACTTGCGTTGCCTTGCCTTAGCCTTGCCTTGCCTTGCTGTGCCTTCCCTTCTGATACCCTTTCCTTGCCTTTCCGTGCCTTGCCTTCTGTTACCCTTTCCTTGCCTTGCCTTAACTTCGCGTTCCCTTGCGTTGCGTTGCGTTGTGTAAGCCTTGCCTTGCCTTGCCGTGCCTTGCCTTGTCCTTCCCTTGCCTTGCCACGCCTTCAGTTACTCTTGCCTTGCCTTACTTTGCCTTGCCTTGCCTTGCCTTCCGTTACGCTTTCCTTGCCTTGCTTTGCCTTGCATTGCCTTGCCTTCTGTTACCGTTTCCTTGCCTTTCCGTGCATTGCCTAGCCTTGCGTTGTCGTGCCTTAGCCTTGTCTCCCCTTGCCTTAACCTTGCTTGGCTTGCTTTGCCTTAACCTTGCCTTGCTTTGCGTTGCTTTGCCTTATCCTTGCCTTGCCTTGCCTTGTCTTTCCCTTGCCTTGCCGTGCCTTCCGTTACCCTTGCCTTGCCTTGCTTTTCGGTGCCTTGCCTTGCCTTCCGTTACCCTTTCCTTGCCTTGCCTTAACTTTGCGTTGCCTTGCGTTGTCTTGCCTTAACCGTGCGTTGCCTTGCCGCGCCTTGCATTCCGTTACCCTTTCCTTGCCTTGCCGTGCCTTCCCTTCCGTTACCCTTGCCTTGCCTTAACTTTGCGTTGCCTTGCGTTGCCTTGGCCTTGCCTTACCTTGCCGTGCCTTGCCTTCCGTTACCATTGTCTTGCCTTGCCATACCTTCCTTTACCCCTGCCTTGCCGTGCCTTGCCTTTTCCTTCCCTTGCCTTGCCGTGTCTTCCCTTACCCTTACGTTGTCTTGCCGTGCATTGCCTAGCCTTGCGTTGCCTTGCCTTAGCCTTTCCTTGCCTTTCCCTGCCTTGCCTTGTCCTTCCCAGGCCTTGCTGTCCCTTCCGTTAACCTTGCCTAGCCTTGCTTTGCGTTGCCTTGCCTTGCCTTCCGTTACACTTGCCTTGCCGTGCCTTGCCTTTTCCTTCCCTTGCATTGCCGTGCCTTCCCTTACACTTACGTTGCCTTGCCGTGCCTTCCGTTACAGTTCCCTTGCCTTTCTTTGCCTTGCCTTGCCTTGCCTTGCCTTCCGTTACCCTTCCATTGCCTTGCCGTGCATTCCCTAGACTTGCGTTGCCTTGCCTTAGCGTTTCATTGCCTTGCCCTGCCTTGCCTTGTCCTTCCCATGCCTTGCTGTCCCTTCCGTTAACCTTGCCTTGCCTTGCTTTGCCTTGCGTTGACTTGCCTTGCTTTGCTTTGCATTGCCTTGCCTTGCCTTCCGTTACCCTTTCCTTGCCTTGCGTTGCCTTGCCTTAACCTTTCCTTCCCTTTCCGTGCCTTGCCTTCCATTACCCTTTCCTTGCCTTGCTTTAACTTCGCCTTGCCTTGCGTTGTGTTGCGTTGTATAAGCCTTGCCTTGCATTGCGGTGCCTTGCATTGTCCTTCCCTTGACTTGCCGAGCATTTCCTAGACTTGCGTTGCCTTTCCTTAGCCTTTCCTTGCCTTCCCTTGCATTGCCTAGCCTTGCGTTGTCGTGCCTTAGCCTTGTCTCCCCTTGCATGAGCCTTGCTTGGCTTGCCTTGCCTTAACCTTGCCTTGCTTTGCGTTGCCTTGCCTTATGCTTTCCTAGCCTTGCCTTGCCGTGCCTTGACTTGTCCTTCGCTTGCCTTGCCATGCCTTCAGTTACCCTTGCCTTGCCTTGCTTTGCCTTGCCTTGCCTTGCCTTCTGTTACGCTTTCCTTGCCTTGCTGTGCCTTCCGTTACCCTTTCCTTGCCTTGCTTTGCCTTGCATTGCCTTGCCTTCTGTTACCATTTGCTTACCTTGCCGTTCATTTCCTAGCCTTGCGTTGTCATGCCTTAGCCTTGTCTCCCCTTGCCTTAGCCTTGCTTGGCTTGCCTTGCCTTAACCTTGCCTTGATTTGCCTTATCCTTGCCTTGCCTTGCCTTGTCTTTCACTTGCCTTGCCGTGCCTTCCGTTACCCTTGCCTTGCCTTGCTTTTCCGTGCCTTGCCTTGCCTTCCGTTACCCATTCCTTCCCTTGCCTTAACTTTGCATTGCCTTGCGTTGCCTTGCCTTAGCCTTGCCTGTCTTGCCTTCCCTAAACCTGGCCTTGCATGACATTGCCTTGCCTAAGCCTTGCCTTACGTTGCATTGCCTTGCCTTCCGTTACCCTTGCCTTGCCTTGCTTTGCCTTGCTTTGTCTTACCCTGCCTTGCATTGCGTTGCGTTGCCATGCCTTCCGTTACCCTTTCCTTGGCTTGCATTGCCTTGCCTTGCCTTACTTTCTATTACCCTTTCCTTGCCTTGCCTTAACTTTGCGTTGATTTGCGTTGCCTTGCAATAGCCTTGCCTTGCCTTGCCGTGCCTTGCCTTCCATTACCATTATCTTGCCATGCATTCCGTTACCCTTGCCTTGCCGTGCCTTGCCTTGTCCTTCGCTTGCCTTGCCGTGCCTTCCCTTACCCTTACTTTGCCTGCCGTGCATTGCCCAGCCATGTGTTGCCTTGGCCTTGCCTTGACTTTCCGTGCCGTGCCTTCCCGTACCCTTGCCTTGTCTTGCTTTTCCTTCCCTTCCGTTACCCTTGTCTTGCCTTGCCGTGCACTGCGTAGCCTTGCATTGTGGTTCCTTAGCCTTGACTCCCCTTGCCTTAGCCTTTCGTGTCTTGCCTTGCCTTAAACCGTCCTTGCATGACATTGCCTTGCCTAAGCCTTGCCTTACGTTGCATTGCCATGTCTTCTGTTACCCTTGCCTTGCCTTAGCCCTGACTTACCTTGCCTTGCCTTGTCATGTTCTTCCCTTGCCTTGCCGTGCCTTCCGTTACCCTTGTCTTGCCTTGCCGTCCCTTCCTTTACCCATGCCTTGTCTTGCTTTGCCTTACCTTGCCTTGCCTTCCGTTACCCATTCCTTGCCTTATCCTTGCATTGCCTACCATTGCATTGTCTTGCCTTAGCCTTGCCTTGCCTTGCCTTGCATTCCGTTACCCTTTCCTAGCATTGCCGTGCATTGCCTAGCCTTGCGTGGCCTTGCCGAGCCTTCCGTTACCCTTGTCTTGCCTTGCCGTCCCTTCCTTTACCCTTGTCTTGTCTTGCTTTGCCTTACATTGCCTTGCCTTCCCTTACCCTTTCCTTGCCTTATCCTTGCATTTCCTACCCTTGCATTGTCTTGCCTTAGCCTTGCCTTGCCTTGCCTTGCATTCCGTTACCCTTTCCTTGCATTGCCGTGCATTGCCTTGCCTTGCGTTGCCTTGCCGAGCCTTCCGTTACCCTTGTCTTGCCTTGGGGTGCCTTGCCTTGTCCTTCCCTTGCCTTGTCGAGCCTTCCGTTACCCTTGTCTTGCCTTGCCGTGCCTTCGGTTACCCTTGCCTTGCCTTGCCTCCCTTTGCCTTAGCCTTGCGTCGATTGCCTTGCGTTGCCTTTCCTCATCTTTTAATTGCCTTGCCGTGCCTTGCCTTCCGTTACCCTTTCCTTGCCTTGCCGTGCATTGCCTAGCCTTGCGTTGTCGTGCCATAGCCTTGTCTCCCTTTGCCTCAGCCTTGCTTGGCTTGGCTTGCCTTAACCTTGCCTTGCTTTGCGTTGCCTTGCCTTAGCCTTGCCTTACGGTGCATTGCCTTTTCTTCTGTTACCCTTTCCTTGCCTTGCCGTCCATTGCCTAGCCTTGCGTTGTCGTGCATAAGCTTTGTCTCCCCTTGCCTTAACCTTGCTTGTCTTGCCTTTCTTTAACCTGGCCTTGCATGACATTGCCTTGCCTTAGCCTTGCCTTACCTTGCCTTGCCTTGCCATGTCCATTCCTTGCATTGCCGTGCCTTCCATTACCCTGGTCTTGCCTTGCCCTACATTCCTTTACCCTTGCCTAGCCTTGCGTTGCCTTGCCTTAGCCTTGCCTTGCCTTGCCGTGCCTTGCCTTGTCCTTCCCTTGCCTTGCCGTACCTTCCGTTACACTTCCCTTGCCTTGCTTTGCCTTGCCTTGCCTTGCCTTCCGGTACCCTTCCCGTGCCTTGCCGTGCATTGGCTAGCCATGCGTTGCCTTGCCTTCGCCTTTCCCTGCCTTTCCCTGCCTTGCCTTGTCCTTCCCATGCCTTGGCGTCCCTTCCTTTACCCTTGCCTTGCCTTGCTTTGCCTTCCCTTCCCTTGCTTTGCCTTGCCTTGCCTTCAATTACCCTTTCCTTGCCTTGCTGTGCCTTCCGTTACCCTTTCCTTGCCTTGCCGTGCACTGACTAGCCTTGCATTGTCGTGCCTTAGCCTTGACTCCCCTTGCCTTAGCCTTTCTTGTCTTGCCTTCCCTTAAACCGGCCTTGCATGACATTGCCTTGCCTAAGCCTTCCCTTACGTTGCATTGCCTTCTCTTCTGTTACTCTTGCCTTGCCTTGCCGTCCATTGCCTAGCCTTGCGGTGTCGTGCATTAGCATTGTCTCCCCTTGCCTTAACCTTGCTTGTCTTGCCTTCCTTTACCCTTGCCTAACCTTGCGTTGCCTTGCCTTAGCCTTGCCTTGTCCTTCCCTTGCCTTCCCGTGCCTACCGTTACACTTCCCTTGCCTTGCTTTGCCTTTCCTTGCCTTTCCTTCCGTTATCCTTCCCTTGCCTTGCCGTCCATTGCCTAGCCTTCCGTTACCTTCCCTTACCCTTTACTTGCTTTGCCGTGCATTGCCTAGCCTTGCATTGCCTTGCCTTAGCCAAGCCTTACCTTGCCTTGCCTTGCCATGTCCTTCCCTTGCCTCGCCGTGCCTTCCGTTACCTTTGTCTTGCCTTGCCGTGCCTTCCTTTACCCTTTCCTTGCCTTGCTTTGCCTTGCATTGCCTTGCTTTCTGTTACCCTTTCCTTACCTTGCCTTAACTTTGCGTTGACTTGCGTTGCCTTGCCTTAGCCTTGCCTTGCCTTGCCGTGCCTTGCCTTCGGATACCCTTTCCTTGCCTTTCCGTGCCTTGCCTTCTGTTACCCTTTCCTTGCCTTGCCTTAACTTCGCGTTCCCTTGCGTTGCGTTGCGTTGCATTGTGTAAGCCTTGCCTTGCCTTGCCGTGCCTTGCCTTGTCCTTCCCTTGCCTTGCCATGCCTTCAGTTACCCATGCCTTGCGTTGCTTTGCCTTGCCTTCCCTTGCCTTGCCTTCCGTTACGCTTTCCTTGCCTTGCTGTGCCATCCGTTACCCTTTCCTTGCCTTGCTTTGCCTTGCATTCCCTTGCCTTCTGTTACCCTTTCTTTGCCTTGCCGTGCATTGCCTACCCTTGCGTTGTCGTGCCTTAGCCTTGTCTCCCCTTGCCTTAGCCTTGCTTGGCTTGCCTTGCCTTAACCTTGCCTTGCTTTGCGTTGCTTTGCCTTATCCTTGCCTTGCCTTGCCATGTCTTTCCCTTGCCTTGCCGTGCCTTCCGTTACCTTTGACTTGCCTTGCTTTTCCGTGCCTTGCCTTGCTTTCCGTTACCCTTTCCTTGCCTTGCCTTAACTTTGTGTTGCCTTGCGGTGCCTTGCCTTGGCTTTGCGTTGCCTTGCCGTACCTTGCATTCCGTTACCCTTTCCTTGCCTGGCCGTGCCTTCCCTTCCGTTACCCTTGCATTGCCTTGCCTTAACTTTGCGTTGCCTTGCTTTGCGTTGCGTTTCCTTGGCCTTTCCTTGCCTTTCCGTGCCTTGCCTTCTGTTACCCTTTCCTTGCCTTGCCTTAACTTCGCGTTGCCTTGAGTTGTGTTGCGTTGTATAAGCCTTGCCTTGCCTTGCCGTGCCTTGCCTTGTCCTTCCCTTGCCTTGCCATGCCTTCAGTTACCCTTGCCTTGCCTTGCTTTGCCTTTCCTTGCCTTGCCTTCCGTTACGCTTTCCTTGCCTTGCTGTGACTTCCGTTAGCCTTTTTTTGCCTTGCTTTGCCTTGCATTTCCCTGCCTTCTGTTACCCTCTCCTTGCCTTGCCGTGCATTGCCTAGCCTTGCATTGTCGTGCCTTAGCCTTGTCTCCCCTTGCCTTAGCCTTGCTTGGCATGCCTTGCCTTAACCTTGCCTTGCTTTGCGTTGCCTTGCCTTATTCTTGCCTTGCCTTGCCTTAACTTCGCGTTCCCTTGCGTTGCGTTGCGTTTCATTGTGTAAGCCTTTCCTTGCCTTGTCTTTCCCTTGCCTTGCTCTGCCTTCCGTTACCCTTGCCTTCCCTTGCTTTTCCGTGCCTTGCCTTGCCTTCCGTTACCCATTCCTTGCCTTGACTTAACATGCGTTGCCTTGCATTGCCTTCTCTTAGCCTTGCTTGTCTTGGCTTCCCTTAACCTGGACTTGCATGACATTGCCTTGCCTAAGCCTTGCGTTAAGTTGCATTGCCTTGTCTTCTGTTACCCTTGCCTTGCCTTGCCTTAACTTTGCGTTGCATTGCGTTGCCTTGCCTTAGCCTTGCGTTGCCTTGCCGTGCCTTGCATTCCGTTACCCTTTCCTTCCCTTGCCGTGCCTTCCCTTCCGTTACACTTGCCTTGCCTTGCCTTAACTTTGCGTTGCCTTGCGTTGCCTTGGCCTTGCCTTGCCTTGCCGTGCCTTGCCTTTCGATACCATTGTCTTGCCTTGCCATACCTTCCGTTACCCCTGCCTTGCCGTGCCTTGCCTTTTCCTTCCCTTGCCTTGCCGTGCCTTCCCTTACACTTACGTTGCCTTGCCCTGCCTTCCGTTACAGTTCCCTTGCCTTTCTTTGCCTTGCCTTGCCTTGCCTTCCTTTACCCTTCCCTTGCCTTCCCGTGCATTGCCTAGCCTTGCGTTGCCTTGCCTTAGCCTTTCCTTGCCTTGCCCTGCCTTGCCTTGTCCTTGCCATGCCTTGCTGTCCCTTCCGTTAACCTTGCCTTGCCTTGCTTTGCCTTGCTTTGACTTGCCTGGCTTTGCATTGCGTTGCCTTGCCTTGCCTTCCGTTACCCTTTCCTTGCCTTGCGTTGCCTTGCCTTAACCTCTCCTTGCCTTTCCGTGCCTTGCCTTCCATTACCCTTTCCTTACCTTGCTTTAACTTCGCCTTGCATTGCGTTGTGTTGCCTTGTATAAGCCTTGCCTTGCCTTGCTGTGCCTTGCCTTGTCCTTCCCTTGCCTTGCCGTGCATTGCCTAGACTTGCCTTGCCTTGCCTTAGCCTTTCCTTGCCTTCCCCTGCATTGCCTAGCCTTGCGTTGTCGTGCCTTAGCCTTGTCTCCCCTTGAATTAGCCTTGCTTGGCTTGCCTTGCCATAACCTTGCCTTTCTTTGCGTTGCCTTGCCTTATGCTTGCCTTGCCTTGCCTCGCCGTGCCTTGCCTTGTCCTTCCCTTGCCATGTTGAGCCTTCCGTTACCCTTGTCTTGCCTTGCCGTGCCTTCGGCTACCCTTGCCTTGCCTTGTCTCCCTTTGCCTTAGCCTTGCGTCGTTTGTGTTGCCTTCACTTTGCATTGAATTGCGTTGCCTTTACTCATCTTTGCATTGCCTTGCCGTGCCTTGCCTTCCGTTACCCTTTCCTTGCCTAGCCGTACATTGCCTAGCCTTGCGTTGCCTTGCTTTAGCATTGCCTTGCCTTGCCGTGCCTTGCCTTATCCTTCCCTTGCCTTGCTGTGCCTTCCGTTACACTTCCCTTGCCTTGCCGTGCATTGCCTAGCCTTGCGTTGCCTTGCCTTAGGCTTTCCTTGCCTTGCCCTGCCTTACCTTGTCCTTCCCATGCGTTGCCGTCCCTTCCGTTACCCTTGCCTTGCATTGCTTTGCCTTGCTTTGCCTTGCCTTGCCTTGCCTTCCGTTACCCTTTCCTTGCCTTGCTTTGCCTTGCATTGCCTTGCTTTCTGTTACCCTTTCCTTGCCTTGCCTTAACTTTGCGTTGACTTGCGTTGCCTTGCCTTAGCCTTGCCTTGCTTTGCCGTGCCTTGCCTTCCGATACCCTTTCCTTGCCTTTCCGTGCCTTGCCTTCTGTTACCCTTTCCTTGCCTTGCCTTAACTTCGCGTTCCCTTGCGTTGCGTTGCGTTGCGTTGTGTAAGCCTTGCCTTGCCTTGCCGTGCCTAGCCTTGTCCTTCCCTTGCCTTGCCACGCCTTCAGTTACCCTTGCCTTGCCTTGCTTTGCCTTGCCTTGCCTTGCCTTCCGTTTACGCTTTCCTTGCCTTGCTTTGCCTTGCATTGCCTTGCCTTCTGTTACCGTTTCCTTGCCTTTCCGTGCATTGCCTAGCCTTGCGTTGTCGTGCCTTAGCCTTGTCTCCCCTTGCCTTAGCCTTGCTTGGCTTGCCTTGCCTTAACCTTGCCTTGCTTTGCGTTGCTTTGCCTTATCCTTGCCTTGCCTTGCCTTGTCTTTCCCTTGCCTTGCCGTGCCTTCCGTTACCCTTGCCTTGCCTTGCTTTTCCGTGCCTTGCCTTGCCTTCCGTTACCCTTTCCTTGCCTTGCCTTAACTTTGCGTTGCCTTGCGTTGCCTTGCCTTATCCTTGCGTTGCCTTGCCGCGCCTTGCATTCCGTTACCCATTCCTTGCCTTGCCGTGCCTTCCCTTCCGTTACCCTTGCCTTGCCTTAACTTTGCGTTGCCTTGCGTTGCCTTGGCCTTGCCTTACCTTGCCGTGCCTTGCCTTCCGTTACCATTGTCTTGCCTTGCCATACCTTCCTTTACCCCTGCCTTGCCGTGCCTTGCCTTTTCCTTCCCTTGCCTTGCCGTGTCTTCCCTTACCCTTACGTTGTCTTGCCGTGCATTGCCTAGCCTTGCGTTGCCTTGCCTTAGCCTTTCCTTGCCTTTCCCTGCCTTGCCTTGTCCTTCCCAGGCCTTGCTGTCCCTTCCGTTAACCTTGCCTTGCCTTGCTTTGCGTTGCCTTGCCTTGCCTTCCGTTACACTTGCCTTGCCGTGCCTTGCCTTTTCCTTCCCTTGCATTGCCGTGCCTTCCCTTACACTTACGTTGCCTTGCCGTGCCTTCCGTTACAGTTCCCTTGCCTTTCTTTGCCTTGCCTTGCCTTGCCTTGCCTTCCGTTACCCTTCCATTGCCTTGCCGTGCATTCCCTAGCCTTGCGTTGCCTTGCCTTAGCCTTTCCTTGCCTTGCCCTGCCTTGCCTTGTCCTTCCCATGCCTTGCTGTCCCTTCCGTTAACATTGCCTTGCCTTGCTTTGCCTTGCGTTGACTTGCCTTGCTTTGCTTTGCATTGCCTTGCCTTGCCTTCCGTTACCCTTTCCTTGCCTTGCGTTGCCTTGCCTTAACCTTTCCTTCCCTTTCCGTGCCTTGCCTTCCATTACCCTTTCCTTGCCTTGCTTTAACTTCGCCTTGCCTTGAGTTGTGTTGCGTTGTATAAGCCTTGCCTTGCATTGCCGTGCCTTGCCTTGTCCTTCCCTTGCCTTGCCATGCCTTCAGTTACCCTTGCCTTGCCTTGCTTTTCCGTGCCTTGCCTTGCCTTCCGTTACGCTTTCCTTGCCTTGCCTTAACGTTGCGTTGCCTTGCGTTGCCTTGCCTTAGCCTTGCGTTGCCTTGCCGTGCCTTGCATTCCGTTACCCTTTCCTAGCCTTGCCGTGCCTTCCCTTCCGTTACCCTTGCCTTGCCTTAACTTTGCGTTGCCTTGCGTTGCCTTGGCCTTGCCTTGCCTTGCCGTGCCTTGCCTTCCGTTACCCTTTCCTTGCCTTCCCGTGCATTGCCTAGCCTTGCGTTGTCGTGCCTTAGGCTTGTCTCCCCTTGCCTTAGCCTTGCTTGGCTTGCCTTGCCTTAACCTTGCCTTGCTTTGCGATGCCTTGCCTTATGCTTGCCTTGCCTTGCCTTGCCTTGCCTTGTCTTTCCCTTGCCTGAGCCTTGCTTGGCTTCCCTTGCCTTAACCTTTCCTTGCTTTGTGTTGCTTTGCCTTATCCTTGCCTTGCCTTACCTTGTCTTTCCCTTGCCTTGCCGTGCCTTCAGTTACCCTTGCCTTGCCTTGCTTTTCCGTGCCTTGCCTTGCCTTCCGGTACCCTTTCCTTGCCTTGCCTTAACTTTGCGTTGCCTTGCGTTGCCTTGCCTTAGCCTTGCGTTGCCTTGCCGTGCCTTGCATTCCGTTACCCTTTCCTTACCTTCCCGTGTCTTCCCTTCCGTTACCCTTGCCTTGCCTTAACTATGCGTTGCCTTGCGTTGCGTTGCCTTAGCCTTACCTTGCCTTGCCGTGCCTTGCCTTCCGTTACCATTGTCTTGCCATGCATTCCGTTACCCTTGCCTTGCCGTGCCTTGCCTTGTCCTTCCCTTGCCTTGCCGTGCCTGCCCTTACCCTTACGTGGCCTGCCGCGCATTGCTCAGCCATGTGTTGCCTTGGCCTTGCCTTGACTTTCCGTGCCGTGCCTTCCCGTACCCTTGCCTTGTCTTGCTTTGCCTTCTCTTCCGTTACCATTTGCTTGCCTTGCCGTGCACTGCGTAGCCTTGCATTGTCGTTCCTAAGCCTTGACTCACCTTGCCTTAGCCTTTCGTGTCTTGCCTTCCCTTAAACCGGCCTTGCATGACATTGCCTTGCCTAAGCCTTGCCTTACGTTGCATTGCCTTGCCTTCTGTTACCCTTGCCTTGCCTTAGCCCTGCCTTACCTTGCCTTGCCTTGCCATGTCCTTCCCTTGCCTTGCCGTGCCTTCCGTTACCCTTTTCTTGCCGTGCCGTCCCTTCCTTCACCCTTACCTTGCCTTGCCTTCCGTTACCCTTTCCTTGCCTTATCCTTGCATTGCCTACCCTTGCCTTGCCATGTCCTTCCCTTGCCTTGCCGTGCCTTCCATTACCCTTGACTTCCCTTGCTTTTCCGTGCCTTGCCTTGCTTTGCCTTGCATTGCCTTGCTTTCTGTTACCCTTTCCTTACCTTGCCTTAACTTTGCGTTGACTTGCGTTGCCTTGCCTTAGCCTTGCCTTGCCTTGCCCTGCCTTGCCTTCCGATACCCTTTCCTTGCCTTTCCGTGCCTTGCCTTCTGTTACACTTTCCTTGCCTTGCCTTAACTTCGCGTTCCCTTGCGTTGCGTTGCGTTGCGTTGTGTAAGCCTTGCCTTGCCGTGCCTTGCCTTGTCCTTCGCTTGCCTTGCCATGCCTTCAGTTACCCATGCCTTGCCTTGCTTTGCCTTGCCTTAGCCTTTCCTTGCCTTTCCATGCCTTGCCTTGTCCTTCCCAGGCCTTGCTGTCCCTTCCGTTAACCTTGCTTTGCCTTGCTTTGACTTGCTTTGACTTGCCTTGCTTTGCATTCCTTGCATTGCTGTGCCTTCCGTTACCCTTTCGTTGCCTTGCTTTGCCTTGCATTGCCTTGCCTTCTATTACACTTTCCTTGCCTTGCCGTGCATTGCCTAGCCTTGCGTTGTCGTGCCTTAGCCTTGTCTCCCCTTGCATTAGCCTTGCTTGGCTTGCCTTGCCTTAACCTTGCCTTGCTTTGCGTTGCTTTGCCTTACCCTTGCCTTGCCTTGCCTTGTCTTTCCCTTGCCTTGCCCTGCCTTGCCTCGTCATTCCCATGCCTTGCGGTCCCTTCCGTTAACCTTGCTTTGACTTGCTTTGTCTTGCCTTGCTTTGCATTCCTTGCCTTGCTGTGCCTTCCGTTACACTTTTCTTGCCTTGCCTTGCCTTGTCTTTCCCTTGTCTTGTTCTGCCTTCCGTTACCCTTGCGTTGCGTTGCTTTTCCGTGCCTTGCCTTGCCTTCCGTTACCCATTCCTTGCCTTGCCTTAACATTGCGTTGCCTTGAGTTGCCTTTCCTTAGCCTTCCTTGTCTTGCCTTCCCTTAACCTATCCTTGCATGACATTGCCTTGCCTAAGCCTTGCGTTGCATTGCCTTGTCTTCTGTGACCCTTGCCTTGCCTTGCTTTGCCTTGCTTTGACTTGCCTTGCCTTGCATTGTGTTGCGTTGCCTTGCCTTCCGTTACCCTTTCCTTGCCTTGTTTGCCTTGCCTTGCCTTGCTTTCTGTTACCCTTGACTTGCCTTAACTTTGCGTTGACTTGCGTTGCCTTGCCTTAGCCTTGCCTTGCCTTGCCGTGCCTTCCCTTCTGATACCCTTTCCTTGCCTTTCCGTGCCTTGCCTTCTGTTACCCTTTCCTTGCCTTGCCTTAACTTCGCGTTCCCTTGCATTGCGTTGCGTTGTGTAAGCCTTGCCTTGCCTTGCCGTGCCTTGCCTTGTCCTTCCCTTGCCTTGCCACGCCTTCAGTTACCCTTGCCTTGCCTTGCTTTGCCTTGCCTTGCCTTGCCTTCCGTTACGCTTTCCTTGCCTTGCTTTGCCTTGCATTGCCTTGCCTTCTGTTACCCTTTCCTTGCCTTTCCGTGCATTGCCTAGCCTTGCGTTGTCGTGCCTTAGCCTTGTCTCCCCTTGCTTTAACCTTGCTTGGCTTGCCTTGCCTTAACCTTGCCTTGCTTTGCGTTGCTTTGCCTTATCCTTGCCTTGCCTTGCCTTGTCTTTCCCTTGCCTTGCCGTGCCTTCCGTTACCCTTGCCTTGCCTTGCTTTTCGGTGCCTTGCCTTGCCTTCCGTTACCCTTGCCTTGCCTTTCCTTAACTTTGCGTTGCCTTGTGTTGCCTTGCCTTAGCCTTGCGTTGCCTTGCCGTGCCTTGCATTCTGTTACCCTTTCCTTGCCTTGCCGTGCCTTCCCTTCCGTTACCCTTGCCTTGCCTTACCTTTGCGTTGCCTTGCGTTGCCTTGGCCTTGCCTTTCCTTGCCGTGCCTTGCCTTCCGTTACCATTGTCTTTCCTTGCCATACCTTCCTTTACCCCTGCCTTGCCGTGCCTTGCCTTTTCCTTCCCTTGCCTTGCCGTGTCTTCCCTTACCCTTATGTTGTCTTGCCGTGCATTGCCTAGCCTTGCGTTGCCTTGCCTTAGCCTTTCCTTGCCTTTCCCTGCCTTGCCTTGTCCTTCCCAAGCCTTGCTGTCCCTTCCGTTAACGTTGCCTTGCCTTGCTTTGCGTTGCCTTGCCTTGCCTTCCGTTACCCTTGCCTTGCCGTGCCTTGCCTTTTCCTTCCCTTGCCTTGCCGTGCCTTCCGATACACTTACGTTGCCTAGCCGTGCTTTCCGTTACAGTTCCCTTGCCTTTCTTTGCCTTGCCTTGCCTTGCCTTCCGTTACCCTTTCCTTGCTTTGCCGTGCATTTCCTACCCTCGCGTTGCCTTGCCTTAGCCTCTCCTTGCCTTGCCCTGCCTTGCCTTGTCCTTCCCATGCCTTGCTGTCCCTTCCGTTAACCTTGCCTTGCCTTGCTTTGCCTTGTTTTGACTTGCCTTGCTTTGCTTTGCGTTGCCTTGCCTTGCCTTCCATTACCCTTTCCTTGCCTTTCGTTGCCTTGCCTTAACCTTCCCTTCCCTGTCCGTGCCTTGCCTTCCATTACCCTTTCCTTGCCTTGCTTTAACTTCGCCTTGCCTTGCGTTGTGTTGCGTTGTATAAGCCTTGCCTTGCCTTGCGTGCCTTGCATTGTCCTTCCCTTGCCTTGCCGTGCATTGCCTAGACTTGCGTTGCCTTGCCTTAGCCTTTCCTTGCCTTCCCTTGCATTGCCTAGCCTTGCGTTGTCGTGCCTTAGCCTTGTCTCCCCTTGCATGAGCCTTGCTTGGCTTGCCTTGCCTTAACCTTGCATTGCTTTGCGTTGCCTTGTCTTATGCTTGCCTAGCCTTGCCTTGCCGTGCCTTGCCTTGTCCTTCCCTTGCCTTGCCATGCCTTCAGTTACCCTTGCCTTGCCTTGCTTTGCCTGGCCGTGCCTTGCCTTGCGTGACCCTTTCCTTGCCTTGCCGTGCGCTGCCTAGCATTTCATTGTCGTGCCTTAGCCTTGCGTTGCCTTGCCGTGCCTTGCCTTGTCCTTCCCTTGCCTTGCCATGCCTTCAGTTACCCTTGCCTTGCCTTGCTTTTCCGTTCCTTGCCTTGCCTTCCGTTACGCTTTCCTTGCCTTGCCTTAACGTTGCATTGCCTTGCGTTGCCTTGCCTTAGCCTTGCGTTGCCTTGCCGTGCCTTGAATTCCGTTACCCTTTCCTTGCCTTGCCGTGCCTTCCCTTCCGTTACCCTTGCCTTGCCTTAACTTTGCGTTGCCTTGCGTTGCCTTGGCCTTGCCTTGCCTTGCCGTGCCTTGCCTTCCGTTACCCTTTCCTTGCCTTGCTTTGCCTTGCATTGCCTTGCTTTCTGTTACCCTTTCCTTGCCTTGCCTTAACTTTGCGTTGACTTGCGTTGCCTTGCCTTAGCCTTGCCTTGCCTTGCCGTGCCTTGCCTTCCGATACCCTTTCCTTGCCTTTCCGTGCCTTGCCTTCTGTTACCCTTTCCTTGCCTTGCCTTAACTTCGCGTTCCCTTGCGTTGCGTTGCGTTGCATTGTGTAAGCCTTGCCTTGCCTTGCCGTGCCTTGCCTTGTCCTTCCCTAGCCTTGCCATGCCTGCAGTTACCCATGCCTTGCCTTGCTTTGCCTTGCCTTCCGTTCCCTTGCATTCCGTTACGCTTTCCTTGCCTTGCTGGGCCATCCGTTACCCTTTCCTTGCCTTGCTTTGCCTTGCATTGCCTTGCCTTCTGTTACCCTTTCTTTGCCTTGCCGTGCATTGCCTAGCTTTGCGTTGTCGTGCCTTAGCCTTGTACACCTTGCCTTAGCCTTGCTTGGCTTGCCTTGCCTTAACCTTGCCTTGCTTTGCGTTGCTTTGCCTTATCCTTGCCTTGCCTTGCCTTGTCTTTCCCTTGCCTTGCCGTGCCTTCCGTTACCTTTGACTTGCCTTGCTTTTCCGTGCCTTGCCTTGCCTTCCGTTACCCTTTCCTTGCCTTGCCTTAACTTTGTGTTGCCTTGCGGTGCCTTGCCTTAGCTTTGCGTTGCCTTGCCCTGCCTTGCATTCCGTTACCCTTTCCTTGCCTTGCCGTGCCTTCCCTTCCGTTACCCTTGCATTGCCTTGCCTTAACTTTGCGTTGCCTTGCGTTGCGTTGCGTTGCCTTGGCCTTTCCTTGCCTTTCCGTGCCTTCCCTTCTGTTACCCTTTCCTTGCCTTGCCTTAACTTCGCGTTGCCTTGCTTTGTGTTGCGTTGTATAAGCCTTGCCTTGCCTTGCCGTGCCTTCCCTTGTCCTTCCCTTGCCTTGCCATGCCTTCAGTTACCCTGGCCTTGCCTTGCTTTGCCTTGCCTTGCCTTGCCTTCCGTTATGCTTTCCTTGCCTTGCTGTGACTTCCGTTACCATTTTCTTGCCTTGCTTTGCCCTGCATTGCCTTGCCTTCTGTTACCATTTCCTTCACTTGCCGTGCATTGCCTAGCCTTGCATTGTCGTGCCTTAGCCTTGTCTCCCCTTGCCTTAGCCTTGCTTGGCATGCCTTGCCTTAACCTTGCCTTGCTTTGCGTTGCCTTGCCTTATTCTTGCCTTGCCTTAACTTCGCGTTCCCTTGCGTTGCGTTGCGTTGCATTGTGTAAGCCTTGCCTTGCCTTGTCTTTCCCTTGCCTTGCTCTGCCTTCCGTTACCCTTGTCTTGCCTTGCTTTTCCGTGCCTTGCCTTGCCTTCCGTTACGCATTCCTTGCCTTGCCTTAACATGCGTTGCCTTGAGTTGCCTTGCCTTAGCCTTGCTTGTCTTGCATTCCCTTAACCTGGACTTGCATGACATTGCCTTGCCTAAGCCTTGCGTTAAGTTGCATTGCCTTGTCATCTGTTACCCTTGCCTTGCCTTGCCTTAACTTTGCGTTGCATTGCGTTGCCTTGCCTTAGCCTTGCGTTGCCTTGCCGTGCCTTGCATTCCGTTACCCTTTCCTTCACTTGCCGTGCCTTCCCTTCCGTTACACTTGCCTTGCCTTGCCTTAACTTTGCGTTGCCTTGCGTTGCCTTGCTTTGCCTTGGCCTTGCCTTGCCTTGCCGTGCCTTGCCTTTCGATACCATTGTCTTGCCTTGCCATACCTTCCGTTACCCCTGCCTTGCCGTGCCTTGCCTTTTCCTTCCCTTGCCTTGCCGTGTCTTCCCTTACCCTTACGTTGCCTTGCCGTGCATTGCCTAGCCTTGCATTGCCTTGCCTTAGCCTTTCCTTGCCTTGCCCTGCCTTGTCTTGTCTTTCCCAGTCCTTGCTGTCCCTTCCGTTAACCTTACCTTGCCTTGCTTTGCGTTGCCTTGCCTTGCCTTCCCTTACCCTTGCGTTGCCGTGCCTTACCTTTTCCTTCCCTTGCCTTGCCGTACCTTCCCTTACTCTTACGTTGCCTTGCCTTGCCTTCCGTTACCCTTTCCTTGCATTGCTTTGCCTTGCCTTGCCTTGCCTTCCGTTACCCTTCCCTTGCCTTGCCGTGCATTGCCTAGCCTTCCGTTGCCTTGCCTTAGCCTTTCCTTGCCTTGCCCTGCCTTGCCTTGTCCTTCCCATGCCTTGCTGTCCCTTCCGTTAACCTTGCCTTGCCTTGCTTTGCCTTGCTTTGACTTGCCTTGCTTTGCTTTGCGTTGCCTTGCCTTGCCTTCCGTTACCCTTTCCTTGCCTTGCGTTGCCTTGCCTTAACCTCCCCTTGCCTTTCCGTGCCTTGCCTTCCATTACCCTTTCCTTACATTGCTTTAACTTCGCCTTGCAATGCGTTGTGTTGCCTTAGGCTTTCCTTGCCTTGCCCCGCCTTACATTGTCCTTCCCATGCCTTCCCGTCCCTTCCGTTGCCCTTGCTTTCCCTTGCTTTGACTTGCCTTGCCTTGCTTTGCCTTGCCTTGCCTTGCCTTCCGTTACCCTTTCCTTGCCTTGCTTTGCCTTGCATTGCCTTGCTTTCTGTTACCCTTTCCTTACCTTGCCTTCACTTTGCGTTGAGTTGCGTTGCCTTGCCTTAGCCTTGCCTTGCTTGCCGTGCCTTGCCTTCCGATACCCTTTCCTTGCCTTTCCGTGCCTAGCCTTCTGTTACCCTTTCCTTGCCTTGCCTTAACTTCGCGTTCCCTTGCGTTGCGTTGCGTTGCGTTGTGTAAGCCTTGCCTTGCCTTGCCGTGCCTTGCCTTGTCCTTCCCTTGCCTTGCCATGCCTCCAGTTACCCTTGCCTTGCCTTGCTTTGCCTTGCCTTGCCTTGTCTTGCCTTGCCTTGTCCTTCCCTTGCTTTGCGGTGCCTTCCGTTACCCTTGCCTTGCCTTGCTTTTCCGTGCCTTGCCTTGCCTTCCGTTACACATTCCTTGCCTTGCCTTAAAATTGCGTTAGCTTGCGTTGCCTTGCCTTAGCCTTCCTTGTCTTGCCTTCACTTAACCTGACCTTGCATGACATTGCCTTGCCTAAGCCTTGCGTTACGTTGCATTGCCTTGTCTTCTGTTACTCTTGCTTTGCCTTGCTTTGACTTGCTTTGACTTGCCTTGCCTTGCATTGGGTTGCGTTGCCTTGCCTTCCGTTACCCTTTCCTTGCCTTGCTTTGCCTTGCCTTGCCTTGCTGTCTGTTACCCTTGCCTTGCCTTAACTTTGCGTTGACTTGCGTTGCCTTGCCTTAGCCTTGCCTTGCCTTGCCGTGCCTTCCCTTCTGATACCCTTTCCTTGCCTTTCCGTGCCTTGCCTTCTGTTACCCTTTCCTTGCCTTGCCTTAACTTCGCGTTCCCTTGCGTTGCGTTGCGTTGTGTAAGCCTTGCCTTGCCTTGCCGTGCCTTGCCTTGTCCTTCCCTTGCCTTGCCACGCCTTCAGTTACCCTTGCCTTGCCTTACTTTGCCTTGCCTTGCCTTGCCTTCCGTTACGCTTTCCTTGCCTTGCTTTGCCTTGCATTGCCTTGCCTTCTGTTACCGTTTCCTTGCCTTTCCGTGCATTGCCTAGCCTTGCGTTGTCGTGCCTTAGCCTTGTCTCCCCTTTCCTTAACCTTGCTTGGCTTGCTTTGCCTTAACCTTGCCTTGCTTTGCGTTGCTTTGCCTTATCCTTGCCTTGCCTTGCCTTGTCTTTCCCTTGCCTTGCCGTGCCTTCCGTTACCCTTGCCTTGCCTTGCTTTTCGGTGCCTTGCCTTGCCTTCCGTTACCCTTTCCTTGCCTTGCCTTAACTTTGCGTTGCCTTGCGTTGCCTTGCCTTATCCGTGCGTTGCCTTGCCGCGCCTTGCATTCCGTTACCCTTTCCTTGCCTTACCGTGCCTTCCCTTCCGTTACCCTTGCCTTGCCTTAACTTTGCGTTGCCTTGCCTTGCCTTGGCCTTGCCTTACCTTGCCGTGCCTTGCCTTCCGTTACCATTGTCTTGCCTTGCCATACCTTCCTTTACCCCTGCCTTGCCGTGCCTTGCCTTTTCCTTCCCTTGCCTTGCCGTGTCTTCCCTTACCCTTACGTTGTCTTGCCGTGCATTGCCTAGCCTTGCGTTGCCTTGCCTTAGCCTTTCCTTGCCTTTCCCTGCCTTGCCTTGTCCTTCCCAGGCCTTGCTGTCCCTTCCGTTAACCTTGCCTTGCCTTGCTTTGCGTTGCCTTGCCTTGCCTTCCGTTACACTTGCCTTGCCGTGCCTTGCCTTTTCCTTCCCTTGCATTGCCGTGCCTTCCCTTACACTTACGTTGCCTTGCCGTGCCTTCCGTTACAGTTCCCTTGCCTTTCTTTGCCTTGCCTTGCCTTGCCTTGCCTTCCGTTACCCTTCCATTGCCTTGCCGTGCATTCCCTAGCCTTGCGTTGCCTTGCCTTAGCCTTTCCTTGCCTTGCCCTGCCTTGCCTTGTCCTTCCCATGCCTTGCTGTCCCTTTCGTTAACCTTGCCTTGCCTTGCTTTGCCTTGCGTTGACTTGCCTTGCTTTGCTTTGCATTGCCTTGCCTTGCCTTCCGTTACCCTTTCCTTGCCTTGCGTTGCCTTGCCTTAACCTTTCCTTCCCTTTCCGTGCCTTGCCTTCCATTACCCTTTCCTTGCCTTGCTTTAACTTCGCCTTGCCTTGCGTTGTGTTGCGTTGTATAAGCCTTGCCTTGCATTGCCGTGCCTTGCATTGTCCTTCCCTTGACTTGCCGAGCATTGCCTAGAATTGCGTTGCCTTTCCTTAGCCTTTCCTTGCCTTCCCTTGCATTGCCTAGCCTTGCGTTGTCGTGCCTTAGCCTTGTCTCCCCTTGCATGAGCCTTGCTTGGCTTGCCTTGCCTTAACCTTGCCTTGCTTTGCGTTGCCTTGCCTTATGCTTGCCTAGCCTTGCCTCGCCGTGCCTTGCCTTGTCCTTCGCTTGCCTTGCCATGCCTTCAGTTACCCTTGCCTTGCCTTGCTTTGCCGTGCCTTGCCTTGCCTTCCGTTTCGTTTTCCTTGCCTTGCTGTGCCTTCCTTTACCCTTTTCTTGCCTTGCATTGCCTTGCATTGCCTTGCCTTCTGTTACCCTTTCCTTGCCTTGCCGTGCATTGCCTAGCCTTGCGTTGTCGTGCCTTAGGCTTGTCTCCCCTTGCCTTAGCCTTGATTGGCTTGCCTTGCCTTAACCTTGCCTTGCTTTGCGTTGCCTTGCCTTATGCTTGCCTTGCCTTGCCTTGCCTTGCCTTGCCTTCCGTTACCCTTTTCTTGCCGTGCCGTCCCTTCCTTCACCCTTACCTTGCCTTGCCTTCCGTTACCCTTTCCTTGCCTGATCCTTGCATTGCCTAGCCTTGCCTTGCCATGTCCTTCCCTTGCCTTGCCGTGCCTTCCATTACCCTTGACTTCCCTTGCTTTTCCTTGCCTTGCCTTGCTTTGCCTTGCATTGCCTTGCTTTCTGTTACCCTTTCCTTACCTTGCCTTAACTTTGCGTTGACTTGCGTTGCCTTGCCTTAGCCTTGCCTTGCCTTGCCGTGCCTTGCCTTCCGATACCCTTTCCTTGCCTTTCCGTGGCTTGCCTTCTGTTACCCTTTCCTTGCCTTGCCTTTACTTCGCGTTCCCTTGCGTTGCGTTGCGTTGTTTAAGCCTTGCCTTGCCGTGCCTTGCCTTGTCCTTCCCTTGCCTTGCCATGCCTTCCGTTACCCTTTCCTTGCCTTGCTTTGCCTTGCATTGCCTTGCCTTCTGTTACACTTTACTTGCCTTGCCGTGCATTGCCTAGCCTTGCGTTGTCGTGCCTTAGCCTTGTCTCCCCTTGCATTAGCCTTGCTTGGCTTGCCTTGCCTTAACCTTGCCTTGCTTTGCGTTGCTTTGCCTTACCCTTGCCTTGCCTTGCCTTGTCTTTCCCTTGCCTTGCCGTGCCTTGCCTCGTCATTCCCATGCCTTGCTGTCCCTTCCGTTAACCTTGCTTTGCCTTGCTTTGACTTGCTTTGACTTGCCTTGCTTTGCATTCCTTGCCTTGCTGTGCCTTCCGTTACACTTTTCTTGCCTTGCCTTGCCTTGTCTTTCCCTTGCCTTGTTCTGCCTTCCGTTACCCTTGCGTTGCCTTGCTTTTCCGTGCCTTGCCTTGCCTTCCGTTACCCATTCCTTGCCTTGCCTTAACATTGCGTTGCCTTGAGTTGCCTTTCCTTAGCCTTCCTTGTCTTGCCTTCCCTTAACCTATCCTTGCATGACATTGCCTTGCCTAAGCCTTGCGTTACGTTGCATTGCCTTGTCTTCTGTGACCCTTGCCTTGCCTTGCTTTGACTTGCCTTGCCTTGCATTGTGTTGCGTTGCCTTGCCTTCCGTTACCCTTTCCTTGCCTTGCCTTGCCTTGCCTTGCCTTGCTTTCTGTTACCCTTGACTTGCCTTAACTTTGCGTTGACTTGCGTTGCCTTGCCTTAGCCTTGCCTTGCCTTGCCGTGCCTTCCCTTCTGATACCCTTTCCTTGCCTTTCCGTGCCTTGCCTTCTGTTACCCTTTCCTTGCCTTGCCTTAACTTCGCGTTCCCTTGCGTTGCGTTGCGTTGTGTAAGCCTTGCCTTGCCTTGCCGTGCCTTGCCTTGTCCTTCCCTCGCCTTGCCACGCCTTCAGTTACCCTTGCCTTGCCTTGCTTTGCCTTGCCTTGCCTCGCCTTCCGTTACGCTTTCCTTGCCTTGCTTTGCCTTGCATTGCCTTGCCTTCTGTTACCCTTTCCTTGCCTTTCCGTGCATTGCCTAGCCTTGCGTTGTCGTGCCTTAGCCTTGTCTCCCCTTGCCTTAACCTTGCTTGGCTTGCCTTGCCTTAACCTTGCCTTGCTTTGCGTTGCTTTGCCTTATCCTTGCCTTGCCTTGCCTTGTCTTTCCCTTGCCTTGCCGTGCCCTCCGTTACCCTTGCCTTGCCTTGCTTTTCGGTGCCTTGCCTTGCCTTCCGTTACCCTTGCCTTGCCTTTCCTTAACTTTGCGTTGCCTTGTGTTGCCTTGCCTTAGCCTTGCGTTGCCTTGCCGTGCCTTGCATTCTGTTACCCTTTCCTTGCCTTGCCGTGCCTTCCCTTCCGTTACCCTTGCCTTGCCTTACCTTTGCGTTGCCTTGCATTGCCTTGGCCTTGCCTTGCCTTGCCGTGCCTTGCCTTCCGTTACCATTGTCTTTCCTTGCCATACCTTCCTTTACCCCTGCCTTGCCGTGCCTTGCCTTTTCCTTCCCTTGCCTTGCCGTGTCTTCCCTTACCCTTATGTTGTCTTGCCGTGCATTGCCTAGCCTTGCGTTGCCTTGCCGTAGCCTTTCCTTGCCTTTCCCTGCCTTGCCTTGTCCTTCCCAGGCCTTGCTGTCCCTTCCGTTAACCTTGCCTTGCCTTGCTTTGCGTTGCCTTGCCTTGCCTTCCGTTACCCTTGCCTTGCCGTGCCTTGCCTTTTCCTTCCCTTGCCTTGCCGTGCCTTCCCATACACTTACGTTGCCTTGCCGTGCTTTCCGTTACAGTTCCCTTGCCTTTCTTTGCCTTGCCTTGCCTTGCCTTCCGTTACCCTTTCCTTGCTTTGCCGTGCATTTCCTACCCTCGCGTTGCCTTGCCTTAGCCTCTCCTTGCCTTGCCCTGCCTTGCCTTGTCCTTCCCATGACTTGCTGTCCCTTCCGTTAACCTTGCCTTGCCTTGCTTTGCCTTGCTTTGACTTGCCTTGCTTTGCTTTGCGTTGCCTTGCCTTCCATTACCCTTTCCTTGCCTTTCGTTGCCTTGCCTTAACCTTCCCTTCCCTTTCCGTGCCTTGCCTTCCATTACCCTTTCCTTGCCTTGCTTTAACTTCGCCTTGCCTTGCGTTGTGTTGCGTTGTATAAGCCTTGCCTTGCCTTGCCGTGCCTTGCATTGTCCTTCCCTTGCCTTGCCGTGCATTGCCTAGACTTGCGTTGCCTTGCCTTAGCCTTTCCTTGCCTTCCCTTGCATTGCCTAGCCTTGCGTTGTCGTGCCTTAGCCTTGTCTCCCCTTGCATGAGCCTTGCTTGGCTTGCCTTGCCTTAACCTTGCCTTGCTTTGCGTTGCCTTGTCTTATGCTTGCCTAGCCTTGCCTTGCCGTGCCTTGCCTTGTCCTTCGCTTGCCTTGCCATGCCTTCAGTTACCCTTGCCTTGCCTTGCTTTGCCTGGGCGTGCCTTGCCTTGCGTGACCCTTTCCTTGCCTTGCCGTGCGCTGCCTAGCATTGCATTGTCGTGCCTTAGCCTTGCGTTCCCTTGCCGTGCCTTGCCTTGTCCTTCCCTTGCCTTGCCATGCCTTCAGTTACCCTTGCCTTGCCTTGCTTTTCCGTGCCTTGCCTTGCCTTCCGTTACGCTTTCCTTGCCTTGCCTTAACGTTGCGTTGCCTTGCCTTAGCCTTGCGTTGCCTTGCCGTGCCTTGCATTCCGTTACCCATTCCTTCCCTTGCCGTGCCTTCCCTTCCGTTACCCTTGCCTTGCCTTAACTTTGCGTTGCCTTGCGTTGCCTTGGCCTTGCCTTGCCTTGCCGTGCCTTGCCTTCCGTTACCCTTTCCTTGCCTTGCCGTGCATTGCCTAGCCTTGCGTTGTCGTGCCTTAGGCTTGTCTCCCCTTGCCTTAGCCTTGCTTGGCTTGCCTTGCCTTAACCTTGCCTTGCTTTGCGTTGCCTTGCCTTATGCTTGCATTGCCTTGCCTTGCCTTGCCTTGTCTTTCCCTTGCCTGAGCCTTGCTTGGCTTCCCTTGCCTTAACCTTGCCTTGCTTTGTGTTGCTTTGCCTTATCCTTGCCTTGCCTTGTCTTTCCCTTGCCTTGCCGTGCCTTCAGTTACCCTTGCCTTGCCTTGCTTTTCCGTGCCTTGCCTTGCCTTCCGTTACCCTTTCCTTGCCTTGCCTTAACTTTGCGTTGTCTTGCGTTGCCTTGGCTTAGCCTTGCGTTGCCTTGCGGTGCCTTGCATTCCGATACCCTTTCCTTACCGTCCCGTGCCTTCCCTTCCGTTACCCTTGCCTTACGTTGCATTGCCTTGTCTTCTGTTACCCTTGCCTTGCATTGTCGTTCCTTAGCCTTGACTCCCCTTGCCTTAGCCTTTCGTGTCTTGCCTTGCCTTAAACCGTCCTTGCATGACATTGCCTTGCCTAAGCCTTGCCTTACGTTGCATTGCCATGTCTTCTGTTACCCTTGCCTTGCCTTAGCCCTGACTTACCTTGCCTTGCTTTGTCATGTTCTTCCCTTGCCTTGCCGTGCCTTCCGTTACCCTTGTCTTGCCTTGCCGTGCCTTCGGTTACCCTTGCCTTGCCTTGCCTCCCTTTGCCTTAGCCTTGCGTCGTTTGTGTTGCCTTCACTTTGCATTGAATTTCGTTGCCTTTACTCATATTTGCATTGCCTTGCCGTGCCTTGCCTTCCGTTACCCTTAGCTTGCCTTGCCTTGCCGTGCCTTGCCTTTTCCTTCCCTTGCCTTGCTGAGACTTCCGTTACCCTTGTATTGCCTTGCCGTGCCTATCGTTACCCTTGCCTTGCCTCCCTTTGCCTTAGCCTTGCGTCGATTGCCTTCACTTTTCTTTGCCTTGCGTTGCCTTTCCTCATCTTTGAATTGCCTTGCCGTGCCTTGCCTTCCGTTACCCTTTCCTTGCCTTGCCGTGCATTGCCTAGCCTTGCGTTGTCGTGCCATAGCCTTGTCTCCCTTTGCCTCAGCCTTGCTTGGCTTGGCTTGCCTTAACCTTGCCTTGCTTTGCGTTGCCTTGCCTTAGCCTTGCCTTACGGTGCATTGCCTTTTCTTCTGTTACCCTTTCCTTGCCTTGCCGTCCATTGCCTAGCCTTGCGTTGTGGTGCATTAGCTTTGTCTCCCCTTGCCTTAACCTTGCTTGTCTTGCCTTTCTTTAACCTGGCCTTGCATGAAATTGCGTTGCCTTAGCCTTGCTTTACCTTGCCTTGCCTTGCCATGTCCATTCCTTGCATTGCCGTGCCTTCCATTACACTGGTCTTGCCTTGCCCTACCTTCCTTTACCCTTGCCTAGCCTTGCGTTGCCTTGCCTTAGCCTTGCCTTGCCTTGCCGTGCCTTGCCTTGTCCTTCCCTTGCCTTGCCGTACCTTCCGTTACACTTCCCTTGCCTTGCTTTGCCTTGCCTTGCCTTGCCTTCCGGTACGCTTCCCGTGCCTTAACTTTGCGTTGCCTTGCGTTGCCTTGGCCTTGCCTTGCCTTGCCGTGCCTTGCCTTCCGTTAAAGTTTCCTTGCCTTCCCGTGCATTGCCTAGCCTTGCGTTGTCGTGCCTTAGGCTTGTCTCCCCTTGCCTTAGGCTTGCTTGGCTTGCCTTGCCTTAACCTTGCCTTGCTTTGCGTTGCCTTGCCTTATGCTTGCCTTGCCTTGCCTTGCCTTGCCTTGCCTTGTCTTTCCCTTGCCTGAGCCTTGCTTGGCTTCCCTTGCCTTAACCTTTCCTTGCTTTGTGTTGCTTTGCCTTATCCTTGCCTTGCCTTGCCTTGTCTTTCCCTTGCCTTGCTGTGCCTTCAGTTACCCTTGCCTTGCCTTGCTTTTCCGTGCCTTGCCTTGCCTTCCGGTACCCTTTCCTTGCCTTGCCTTAACTTTGCGTTGCCTTGCGTTGCCTTGCCTTAGCCTTGCGATGCCTTGCCGTGCCTTGCATTCCCTTACCCTTTCCTTACCTTCCCGTGTCTTCCCTTCCGTTACCCTTGCCTTGCCTTAACTATGCGTTGCCTTGCGTTGCGTTGCCTTAGCCTTACCTTGCCTTGCCGTGCCTTGCCTTCCGTTACCATTGTCTTGCCATGCATTCCGTTACCCTTGCCTTGCCGTGCCTTGCCTTGTCCTTCCCTTGCCTTGCCGTGCCTGCCCTTACCCTTACGTGGCCTGCCGCGCATTGCTCAGCCATGTGTTGCCTTGGCCTTGCCTTGACTTTCCGTGCCGTGCCTTCCCGTACCCTTGCCTTGTCTTGCTTTGCCTTCCCTTCCGTTACCATTTGCTTGCCTTGCCGTGCACTGCGTAGCCTTGCATTGTCGTTCCTAAGCCTTGACTCACCTTGCCTTAGCCTTTCGTGTCTTGCCTTCCCTGAAACCGGCCTTGCATGACATTGCCTTGCCTAAGCCTTGCCTTACGTTGCATTGCCTTGCCTTCTGTTACAGTTGCCTTGCCTTAGCCCTGCCTTACCTTGCCTTGCCTTGCCATGTCCTTCCCTTGCCTTGCCGTGCCTTCCGTTACCCTTTTCTTGCCGTGCCGTCCCTTCCTTCACCCTTTCCTTACCTTGCCTTAACTTTGCGTTGACTTGCGTTGCCTTGCCTTAGCCTTGCCTTGCCGTGCCCTGCCTTGCCTTCCGATACCCTTTCCTTGCCTTTCCGTGCCTTGCCTTCTGTTACACTTTCCTTGCCTTGCCTTAACTTCGCGTTCCCTTGCGTTGCGTTGCGTTGCGTTGTGTAAGCCTTGCCTTGCCGTGCCTTGCCTTGTCCTTCCCTTGCCTTGCCATGACTTCAGTTACCCATGCCTTGCCTTGCTTTGCCTTGCCTTAGCCTTTCCTTGCCTTTCCCTGCCTTGCCTTGTCCTTCCCAGGCCTTGCTGTCCCTTCCGTTAACCTTGCTTTGCCTTGCTTTGACTTGCTTTGACTTGCCTTGCTTTGCATTCCTTGCCTTCCTGTGCCTTCCGTTACCCTTTCGTTGCCTTGCTTTGCCTTGCATTGCCTTGCCTTCTGTTACACTTTCCTTGCCTTGCCGTGCATTGCCTAGCCTTGCGTTGTCGTGCCTTAGCCTTGTCTCCCCTTGCATTAGCCTTGCTTGGCTTGCCTTGCCTTAACCTTGCCTTGCTTTGCGTTGCTTTGCCTTACCCTTGCCTTGCCTTGCCTTGTCTTTCCCTTGCCTTGCCCTGCCTTGCCTCGTCATTCCCATGCCTTGCTGTCCCTTCCGTTAACCTTGCTTTGCCTTGCTTTGACTTGCTTTGACTTGCCTTGCTTTGCATTCCTTGCCTTGCTGTGTCTTCCGTTACACTTTTCTTGCCTTGCCTTGCCTTGCTTTTCCGTGCCTTGCCTTGCCTTCCGTTACCCATTCCTTGCCTTGCCTTAACATTGCGTTGCCTTGAGTTGCCTTTCCTTAGCCTTCCTTGTCTTGCCTTCCCTTAACCTATCCTTGCATGACATTGCCTTGCCTAAGCCTTGCGTTACGTTGCATTGCCTTGTCTTCTGTTACCCTTGCCTTGCCTTGCTTTGCCTTGCTTTGACTTGCCTTGCCTTGCATTGTGTTGCGTTGCCTTGCCTTCCGTTACCCTTTCCTTGCCTTGCTTTGCCTTGCCTTGCCTTGCTTTCTGTTACCCTTGACTTGCCTTAACTTTGCGTTGACTTGCGTTGCCTTGCCTTAGCCTTGCCTTGCCTTGCCGTGCCTTCCCTTCTGATACCCTTTCCTTGCCTTTCCGTGCCTTGCCTACTGTTACCCTTTCCTTGCCTTGCCTTAACTTCGCGTTCCCTTGCGTTGCGTTGCGTTGTGTAAGCCTTGCCTTGCCTTGCCGTGCCTTGCCTTGTCCTTCCCTTGCCTTGTCACGCCTTCAGTTACCCTTGCCTTGCCTTGCTTTGCCTTGCCTTGCCTTGCCTTCCGTTACGCTTTCCTTGCATTGCTTTGCCTTGCATTGCCTTGCCTTCTGTTACCCTTTCCTTGCCTTTCCGTGCATTGCCTAGCCTTGCGTTGTCGTGCCTTAGCCTTGTCTCCCCTTGCCTTAACCTTCCTTGGCTTGCCTTGCCTTAACCTTGCCTTTCTGTGCGTTGCTTTGCCTTATCCTTGCCTTGCCTTGCCTTGTCTTTCCCTTGCCTTGCCGTGCCTTCCGTTACCCTTGCCTTGCCTTGCTTTTCGGTGCCTTGCCTTGCCTTCCGTTACCCTTGCCTTGCCTTTCCTTAACTTTGCGTTGCCTTGTGTTGCCTTGCCTTAGCCTTGCGTTGCCTTGCCGTGCCTTGCATTCTGTTACCCTTTCCTTGCCTTGCCGTGCCTTCCCTTCCGTTACCCTTGCCTTGCCTTACCTTTGCGTTGCCTTGCGTTGCCTTGGCCTTGCCTTGCCTTGCCGTGCCTTGCCTTCCGTTACCATTGTCTTTCCTTGCCATACCTTCCTTTACCCCTGCCTTGCCGTGCCTTGCCTTTTCTTTCCCTTGCCTTGCCGTGTCTTCCCTTACCCTTACGTTGTCTTGCCGTGCATTGCCTAGCCTTGCGTTGCCTTGCCTTAGCCTTTCCTTGCCTTTCCCTGCCTTGCCTTGTCCTTCCCAGGCCTTGCTGTCCCTTCCGTTAACCTTGCCTTGCCTTGCTTTGCGTTGCCTTGCCTTGCCTTCCGTTACCCTTGCCTTGCCGTGCCTTGCCTTTTCCTTCCCTTGCCTTGCCGTGCCTTCCCATACACTTACGTTGCCTTGCCGTGCTTTCCGTTACAGTTCCCTTGCCTTTCTTTGCCTTGCCTTGCCTTGCCTTCCGTTACCCTTTCCTTGCTTTGCCGTGCATTTCCTACCCTCGCGTTGCCTTGCCTTAGCCTCTCCTTGCCTAGCCCTGCCTTGCCTTGTCCTTCCCATGACTTGCTGTCCCTTCCGTTAACCTTGCCTTGCCTTGCTTTGACTTGCCTTGCTTTGTTTTGCGTTGCCTTGCCTTGCCTTCCATTACCCTTTCCTTGCCTTTCGTTGCCTTGCCTTAACCTTCCCTTCCCTTTCCGTGCCTTGCCTTCCATTACCCTTTCCTTGCCTTGCTTTAACTTCGCCTTGCCTTGCGTTGTGTTGCGTTGTATAAGCCTTGCCTTGCCTTGCCGTGCCTTGCATTGTCCTTCCCTTGCCTTGCCGTGCATTGCCTAGACTTGCCCTTGCCTTCCGTTACCCTTTCCTTGCCTTGCCGTGCATTGCCTAGCCTTGCGTTGTCGTGCCATAGCCTTGTCTCCCTTTGCCTCAGCCTTGCTTGGCTTGGCTTGCCTTAACCTTGCCTTGCTTTGCGTTGCCTTGCCTTAGCCTTGCCTCACGGTGCATTGCCTTTTCTTCTGTTACCCTTTCCTTGCCTTGCCGTCCATTGCCTAGCCTTGCGTTGTCGTGCATAAGCTTTGTCTCCCCTTGCCTTAACCTTGCTTGTCTTGCCTTTCTTTAACCTGGCCTTGCATGACATTGCCTTGCCTTAGCCTTGCCTTACCTTGCCTTGCCTTGCCTTCCGTTACCCTTTCCTTGCCTTATCCTTGCATTGCCTACCCTTGCATTGTCTTGCCTTAGCCTTGCCTTGCCTTGCCTTGCATTCCGTTACCCCTTCCTTGCATTGCCGTGCATTGCCTTGCCTTGCGTTGCCTTGCCGAGCCTTCCGTTACCCTTGTCTTGCCTCGCCGTTCCTTGCCTTGTCCTTCCCTTGCCATGTCGAGCCTTCCGTTACCCTTGACTTGCCTTGCCGTGCCTTCCATTACCCTTGCCTTTCCTTGTCTCCCTTTGCCTTAGCCTTGCGACGTTTGTGTTGCCTTCACTTTGCATTGAATTGCGTTGCCTTTACTCATCTTTCCATTGCCTTGCCGTGCCTTGCCTTCCGTTACCCTTTCCTAGCCTAGCCGTATATTGCTTAGCCTTGCGTTGCCTTGCCTTGACTTTCCGTGCCGTGCCTTCCCGTACCCTTGCCTTGTCTTGCTTTGCCTTCCCTTCCGTTACCCTTTGCTTGGCTTGCCGTGCACTGCGTAGCCTTGCATTGTCGTTCCTTAGCCTTGACACCCCTTGCCTTAGCCTTTCGTGTCTTGCCTTGCCTTAAACCGTCCTTGCATGACATTGCCTTGCCTAAGCCTTGCCTTACGTTGCATTGCCATGTCTTCTGTTACCCTTGCCTTGCCTTAGCCCTGACTTACCTTGCCTTGCCTTGTCATGTTCTTCCCTTGCCTTGCCGTGCCTTCCGTTACCCTTGTCTTGCCTTGCCGTCCCTTCCTTTACCCTTGCCTTGTCTTGCTTTGCCTTACCTTGCCTTGCCTTCCGTTACCCTTTCCTTGCCTTATCCTTGCATTGCCTACCATTGCATTGTCTTGCCTTAGCCTTGCCTTGCCTTGCCTTGCATTCCGTTACCCTTTCCTAGCATTGCCGTGCATTGCCTAGCCTTGCGTGGCCTTGCCGAGCCTTCCGTTACCCTTGTCTTGCCTTGGGGTGCCTTGCCTTGTCCTTCCCTTGCCTTGTCGAGCCTTCAGTTACCCTTGTCTAGCCTTGCCGTGCCTTCCGTTATCCTTGCCTTGCCTTGCCTCCCTTTGCCTTAGCCTTGCGTCGTTTGTGTTGCCTTCACTTTGCATTGAATTGCGTTGCCTTCACTCATCTTTGCATTGCCTTGCCGTGCCTTGCCTTCCGTTACCCTTTCCTTGCCTTGCCGTACATTGCCTAGCCTGGCGTTGCCTTGATTTAGCATTGCCTTGCCATGCCGTGCCTTCCCTTGTCCTTTTCTTGCCTTGCCGTGCCTTCCGTTACCCTTGTCTTGCCTTGCCGTGCCTTCCTTTACCCTTGCCTAGCCTTGAGTTGCCTTGCCTTAGCCTTCCCTTGCCTTGCTGTGCCTTCCCTTGCCTTGCCGTGCCTTCCGTTACAATTCTCTTGCCTTGCTTTGTCTTACCTTGCCTTGCCTTCCATTACCCTTTCCTTGCCTTGCTTTGCCTTTCCTTGCCTTGCCTTCCGTTACCATTCCCTTGCCTTGCCGCGCATTGCCTAGCCTTGCGTTGCCTTTCCTTAGCCTTTCCTTGCCTTGCCCTGCCTTACCTTGTCCTTCCCATGCCTTGCCGTCCCTTCCATTACCCTTTCCCTGCCTTGCTTTGACTTGCCTTGCCTTGCCTTCCATTACCCTTTCCTTGCCTTGCTTTTCCTTGCATTGCCGTGCTTTCTGTTACCCTTTCCTTGCCTTGCCTTAACTTTGAGTTGACTTGAGTTGCCTTGCCTTAGCGTTGCCTTGCCTTGCCGTGCCTTGCCTTCCGATACCCTTTCCTTGCCTTTCTGTGCCTTGCCTTCTGTTACCCTTCCCTTGCCTTGCCTTAACTTCGCGTTCCCTTGCGTTGCGTTGCTTTGTGTAAGCCTTGCCTCGCCTTGCCGTGCCTTGCCTTGACCTTCCCTTGCCTTGCCATGCCTTCATTTACCCTTGCCTTGCCTTGCTTTTGCCTTGCCTTGCCTTGCCTTCTGTTACGCTTTCCTTGCCTTGCTGTGCCTTCCGTTACCCTTTCCTTGCCTTGCTTTGCCTTGCATTGCCTTGCCTTCTGTTACCCTTTGCTTACCTTGCCTTTCATTGCCTAGCCTTGCGTTGTCGTGCCTTAGCCTTGTCTCCCCTTGCCTTAGCCTTGCTTGGCTTGCCTTGCCTTAACCTTGCCTTGATTTGCCTTATCCTTGCCTTGCCTTGCCTTGTCTTTCACTTGCCTTGCCGTGCCTTCCGTTACCCTTGCCTTGCCTTGCTTTCCGTGCCTTGCCTTGCCTTCCGTTACCCATTCCTTGCCTTGCCTTAACTTTGCATTGCCTTGCGTTGCCTTGCCTTACCCTTGCCTGTCTTGCCTTCCCTAAACCTGGCCTTGCATGACATTGCCTTGCCTAAGCCTTGCCTTACGTTGCATTGCCTTGTCTTCTGTTACCCTTGCCTTGCCTTGCTTTGCCTTGCTTTGTCTTACCTTGCCTTGCATTGCGTTGCGTTGCCATGCCTTCCGTTACCCTTTCCTTGCCTTGCATTGCCTTGCCTTGCCTTACTTTCTATTACCCTTTCCTTGCCTTGCCTTAACTTTGCGTTGATTTGCGTTGCCTTGCAATAGCCTTGCCTTGCCTTGCCGTGCCTTGCCTTCCATTACCATTATCTTGCCATGCATTCCGTTACCCTTGCCTTGCCGTGCATTGCCTAGCCTTCCGTTACCTTCCCTTACCCTTTCCTTGCTTTGCCGTGCATTGCCTAGCCTTGCATTGCTTTGCCTTAGCCCAGCCTTACCTTGCCTTGCCTTGCCATGTCCTTCCCTTGCCTCGCCGTGCCTTCCGTTACCTTTGTCTTGCCTTGCCGTGCCTTCCTTTACCCTTGCCTTGTCTTGCTTTGCCTTGCCTTGCCTTGCCTTGCCTTCCGTTACCCTTTCCTTGCCTTATCCTTGCATTGCCTACCCTTGCATTGTCTTGCCTTAGCCTTGCCTTGCCTTGCCTTGCATTCCGTTACCCCTTCCTTGCATTGCCGTGCATTGCCTTGCCTTGCGTTGCCTTGCCGAGCCTTCCGTTACCCTTGTCTTGCCTCGCCGTTCCTTGCCTTGTCCTTCCCTTGCCATGTCGAGCCTTCCGTTACCCTTGACTTGCCTTGCCGTGCCTTCCATTACCCTTGCCTTTCCTTGTCTCCCTTTGCCTTAGCCTTGCGACGTTTGTGTTGCCTTCACTTTGCATTGAATTGCGTTGCCTTTACTCATCTTTCCATTGCCTTGCCGTGCCTTGCCTTCCGTTACCCTTTCCTAGCCTAGCCGTATATTGCTTAGCCTTGCGTTGCCTTGCCTTAGGCTTTCCTTGCCTTGCCCTGCCTTACCTTGTCCTTCCCATGCCTTGCCGTCCCTTCCGTTACCCTTGCCTTGCCTTGCTTTGCCTTGCTTTGTCTTGCCTTGCCTTGCTTTGCCTTGCCTTGCCTTGCCTTCCGTTACCCTTTCCTTGCCTTGCTTTGCCTTGCATTGCCTTGCTTTCTGTTACCCTTTCCTTACCTTGCCTTAACTTTGCGTTGACTTGCGTTGCCTTGCCTTAGCCTTGCCTTGCCTTCCCGTGCCTTGCCTTCCGATACCCTTTCCTTGCCTTTCCGTGCCTTGCCTTCTGTTACCCTTTCCTTGCCTTGCCTTAACTTCGCGTTCCCTTGCGTTGCGTTGCGTTGCATTGTGTAAGCCTTGCCTTGCCTTGCCGTGCCTTGCCTTGTCCTTCCCTAGCCTTGCCATGCCTGCAGTTACCCATGCCTTGCCTTGCTTTGCCTTGCCTTCCCTTGCCTTGCCTTCCGTTACGCTTTCCTTGCCTTGCTGTGCCATCCGTTACCCTTTCCTTGCCTTGCTTTGCCTTGCATTGCCTTGCCTTCTGTTACCCTTTCTTTGCCTTGCCGTGCATTGCCTAGCCTTGCGTTGTCGTGCCTTAGCCTTGTCTCCCCTTGCCTTAGCCTTGCTTGGCTTGCCTTGCCTTAACCTTGCCTTGCTTTGCGTTGCTTTGCCTTATCCTTGCCTTGCCTTGCCTTGTCTTTCCCTTGCCTTGCCGTGCCTTCCGTTACCCTTGCCTTGCCTTGCTTTGCCTTGCTTTGACTTGCCTTGCCTTGCTTTGCCTTGCCTTGCCTTGCCTTCCGTTACCCTTTCCTTGCCTTGCTTTGCCTTGCATTGCCTTGCTTTCTGTTACCCTTTCCTTACCTTGCCTTAACTTTGCGTTGACTTGCGTTGCCTTGCCTTAGCCTTGCGTTGCCTTGCCGTGCCTTGCCTTCCGTTACCCTTTCCTTGCCTTTCCGTGCCTTGCCTTCTGTTACCCTTTCCTTGCCTTGCCTTAACTTCGCGTTCCCTTGCGTTGCGTTGCGTTGCATTGTGTAAGCCTTGCCTTGCCTTGCCGTGCCTTGCCTTGTCCTTCCCTAGCCTTGCCATGCCTGCAGTTACCCATGCCTTGCCTTGCTTTGCCTTGCCTTCCCTTGCCTTGCCTTCCGTTACGCTTTCCTTGCCTTGCTGTGCCATCCGTTACCCTTTCCTTGCCTTGCTTTGCCTTGCATTGCCTTGCCTTCTGTTACCCTTTCTTTGCCTTGCCGTGCATTGCCTAGCCTTGCGTTGTCGTGCCTTAGCCTTGTCTCCCCTTGCCTTAGCCTTGCTTGGCTTGCCTTGCCTTAACCTTGCCTTGCTTTGCGTTGCTTTGCCTTATCCTTGCCTTGCCTTGCCTTGTCTTTCCCTTGCCTTGCCGTGCCTTCCTTTACCCTTGCCTTGCCTTGCTTTTCCTTGCCTTGCCTTGCATTCCGTTACCCTTTCCTTGACTTGCTTTAAATTTGCGTTGCCTTGCCTGGGCCTTGCCTTTCCTTGCCGTGCCCTCTGTTACCCTTTCTTTTCTTGCTTTGCCTTGGCTTCCCTTAACCTGGACTTGCATGACATTGCCTTGCCTAAGCCTTGCGTTAAGTTTCATTGCCTTGTCTTCTGTTACCCTTGCCTTGCCTTGCATTAACTTTGCGTTGCATTGCGTTGCCTTGCCTTAGCCTTGCGTTGCCTTGCCGTGCCTTGCATTCCGTTACCCTTTCCTTCCCTTGCCGTGCCTTCCCTTCCGTTACACTTCCCTTGCCTTGCCTTAACTTTGCATTGCCTTGCCTTGCCTTGCGTTGCCTTGGCCTTGCCTTGCCTTGCCGTGCCTTGCCTTTCGATACCATTGTCTTGCCTTGCCATACCTTCCGTTACCCCTGCCTTGCCGTGCCTTGCCTTTTCCTTCCCTTGCCTTGCCGTGCCTTCCCTTACACTTACGTTGCCTTGCCCTGCCTTCCGTTACAGTTCCCTTGCCTTTCTTTGCCTTGCCTTGCCTTGCCTTCCGTTACCCTTCCCTTGCCTTGCCGTGCATTGCCTAGCCTTGCGTTGCCTTGCCGTAGCCTTTCCTTGCCTTGCCCTGCCTTGCCTTGTCCTTGCCATGCCTTGCTGTCCCTTCCGTTAACCTTGCCTTGCCTTGCTTTGCCTTGCTTTGACTTGCCTTGCTTTGCTTTGCGTTGCCTTGCCTTGCCTTCCGTTACCCTTTCCTTGCCTTGCGTTGCCTTGCCTTAACCTCTCCTTGCCTTTCCGTGCCTTGCCTTCCATTACCCTTTCCTTACCTTGCTTTAACTTCGCCTTGCCTTGCGTTGTGTTGCCTTGTATAAGCCTTGCCTTGCCTTGCTGTGCCTTGCCTTGTCCTTCCCTTGCGTTGCCGTGCATTGCCTAGACTTGCCTTGCCTTGCCTTAGCGTTTCCTTGCCTTCCCCTGCATTGCCTAGCCTTGCGTTGTCGTGCCTTAGCCTTGTCTCCCCTTGCATTAGCCTTGCTTGGCTTGCCTTGCCATAACCTTGCCTTTCTTTGCGTTGCCTTGCCTTATGCTTGCCTTGCCTTGCCTCGCCGTGCCTTCCCTTGTCCTTCCCTTGCCATGTTGAGCCTTCCGTTACCCTTGTCTTGCCTTGCCGTGCCTTCGGTTACCCTTGCCTTGCCTTGTCTCCCTTTGCCTTAGCCTTGCGTCGTTTGTGTTGCCTTCACTTTGCATTGAATTGCGTTGCCTTTACTCATTTTTGCATTGCCTTGCCGTGCCTTGCCTTCCGTTACCCTTTCCTTGCCTAGCTGTACATTGCCTAGCCTTGCGTTGCCTTGCTTTAGCATTGCCTTGCCTTGCCGTGCCTTGCCTTATCCTTCCCTTGCCTTGCTGTGCCTTCCGTTACGCTTCCCTTGCCTTGCCGTGCATTGGCTAGCCTTGCGTTGCCTTGCCTTAGGCTTTCCTTGCCTTGCCCCGCCTTACCTTGTCCTTCCCATGCCTTCCCGTCCCTTCCGTTGCCCTTGCTTTGCCTTGCTTTGCCTTGCTTTGACTTGCCTTTCCTTGCTTTTCCTTGCCTTGCCTTGCCTTCCGTTACCCTTTCCTTGCCTTGCTTTGCCTTGCATTGCCTTGCTGTCTGTTACCCTTGCCTTGCCTTAACTTTGCGTTGACTTGCGTTGCCTTGCCTTAGCCTTGCCTTGCCTTGCCGTGCCTTCCCTTCTGATACCCTTTCCTTGCCTTTCCGTGCCTTGCCTTCTGTTACCCTTTCCTTGCCTTGCCTTAACTTCGCGTTCCCTTGCGTTGCGTTGCGTTGTGTAAGCCTTGCCTTGCCTTGCCGTGCCTTGCCTTGTCCTTCCCTTGCCTTGCCACGCCTTCAGTTACCCTTGCCTTGCCTTACTTTGCCTTGCCTTGCCTTGCCTTCCGTTACGCTTTCCTTGCCTTGCTTTGCCTTGCATTGCCTTGCCTTCTGTTACCGTTTCCTTGCCTTTCCGTGCATTGCCTAGCCTTGCGTTGTCGTGCCTTAGCCTTGTCTCCCCTTGCCTTAACCTTGCTTGGCTTGCTTTGCCTTAACCTTACCTTGCCTTGCCTTGCCTTGTTTTTCCCTTGCCTTGCCGTGCCTTCCGTTACCCTTGCCTTGCCTTGCTTTTCGGTGCCTTGCCTTGCCTTCCGTTACCCTTTCCTTGCCTTGCCTTAACTTTGCGTTGCCTTGCGTTGCCTTGCCTTATCCGTGCGTTGCCTTGCCGCGCCTTGCATTCCGTTACCCTTTCCTTGCCTTGCCGTGCCTTCCCTTCCGTTACCCTTGCCTTGCCTTAACTTTGCGTTGCCTTGCGTTGCCTTGGCCTTGCCTTACCTTGCCGCGCCTTGCCTTCCGTTACCATTGTCTTGCCTTGCCATAACTTCCTTTACCCCTGCCTTGCCGTGCCTTGCCTTTTCCTTCCCTTGCCTTGCCGTGTCTTCCCTTACCCTTACGTTGTCTTGCCGTGCATTGCCTAGCCTTGCGTTGCCTTGCCTTAGTCTTTCCTTGCCTTTCCCTGCCTTGCCTTGTCCTTCCCAGGCCTTGCTGTCCCTTCTGTTAACCTTGCCTTGCCTTGCTTTGCGTTGCCTTGCCTTGCCTTCCGTTACACTTGCCTTGCCGTGCCTTGCCTTTTCCTTCCCTTGCATTGCCGTGCCTTCCCTTACACTTACGTTGCCTTGCCGTGCCTTCCGTTACAGTTCCCTTGCCTTTCTTTGCCTTGCCTTGCCTTGCCTTCCGTTACCCTTCCATTGCCTTGCCGTGCATTCCCTAGCCTTGCGTTGCCTTGCCTTAGCCTTTCCTTGCCTTGCCCTGCCTTGACTTGTCCTTCCCATGCCTTGCTGTCCCTTCCGTTAACCTTGCCTTGCCTTGCTTTGCCTTGCGTTGGCTTGCCTTACTTTGCTTTGCATTGCCTTGCCTTGCCTTCCGTTACCCTTTCCTTGCCTTGCGTTGCCTTGCCTTAACCTTTCCATCCCTTTCCGTGCCTTGCCTTCCATTACCCTTTCCTTGCCTTGCTTTAACTTCGCCTTGCCTTGCGTTGTGTTGCGTTGTATAAGCCTTGCCTTGCCTTGCCGTGCCTTGCATTGTCCTTCCCTTGCCTTGCCGTGCATTGCCTAGACTTGCTTTGCCTTGCCTTAGCCTTTCCTTGCCTTCCCTTGCATTGCCTAGCCTTGCGTTGTCGTGCCTTAGCCTTGTCTCCCCTTGCATGAGCCTTGCTTGGCTTGGCTTGCCTTAACCTTGCCTTGGTTTACGTTGCCTTGCCTTATGCTTGCCTAGCCTTGCCTTGCCGTGCCTTGCGTTGTCCTTCCCTTGCCTTGCCATGCCTTCAGTTACCCTTGCCTTGCCTTGCTTTGCCTGGCCGTGCCTTGCCTTGCGTGACCCTTTCCTTGCCTTGCCGTGCGCTGCCTAGCCTTGCGTTGTCGTGCCTTAGCCTTGCGTTGCCTTGCCGTGCCTTGCCTTGTCCTTCCCTTGCCTTGCCATGCCTTCAGTTACCCTTGCCTTGCCTTACCTTAACTTTGCGTTGCCTTGCGATTCGTTACCCATTCCTTGCCTTGCCTTATCTTTGCATTGCCTTGCGTTGCCTTGCATTAGCCTTGCTTGTCTTGCCTTCCCTAAACCTGGGCTTTCATGACATTGCCTTGCCTAAGCCTTGCCTTACGTTGCATTGCCTTGTCTTCTGTTACCCTTGCCTTGCCTTGCTTTGCCTTGCTTTGTCTTACCTTGCCTTGCATTGCGTTGCGTTGCCATGCCTTCCCTTACCTTTTCCTTGCCTTGCATTGCCTTGCCTTGCCTTACTTTCTATTACCCTTTCCTTGCCTTGCCTTAACTTTGCGTTGATTTGCGTTGCCTTGCCTTAGCCTTGCCTTCACTTGCCGTGCCGTGCCTTCCCTTACCCTTGCCTTGTCTTGCTTTGCCTTCCCTTCCGTTACCCTTTCCTTGCCTTGCCGTACATTGCCTAGCCTTGCGTTGCCTTGCCTTAGCATTGCCTTGCCATGCCGTGCCTTGCCTTGTCCTTCCCTTGCCTTGCCGTGCCTTCCGTTACCCTTGTCTTGCCTTGCCGTGCCTTCCTTTACCCTTGCCTAGCCTTGCGTTGACTTGCCTTAGCCTTGCCTTGCCTTGCTGTGCCTTCCCTTGCCTTGCCATGCCTTCCGTTAAACTTCCCTTGCCTTGCTTTGCCTTTCCTTGCCTTGCCTTCCGTTACCCTTCCCTTGCCTTGCCGCGCATTGCCTAGCCTTGCGTTGCCTTGCCTTAGCCTTTCCTTGCCTTGCCCTGCCTTACCTTGTCCTTCCCATGCCTTGCCGTCCCTTCCGTTACCCTTTGCTTGCCTTGCTTTGACTTGCCTTGCCTTGCCTTCCATTACCCTTTCCTTGCCTCGCTTTGCCTTGCATTGCCGTGCTTTCTGTTACCCTTTCCTTGCCTTGCCTTAACTTTGCGTTGACTTGCTTTGCCTTGCCTTGCCTTGCCTTGCCTTCCGTTACGCTTTCCTTGCCTTGCTGTGCCATCCGTTACCCTTTCCTTGCCTTGCTTTGCCTTGCATTGCCTTGCCTTCTGTTACCCTTTCCTTGCCTTGCCGTGCATTGCCTAGCCTTGAATTGTCGTGCCTTAGCCTTGTCTCCCCTTGCCTTAGCCTTTCTTGGCTTGCCTTGCCTTAACGTTGCCTTGCTTTGCGTTGCTTTGCCTTATCCTTGACTTGCCTTGCCTTGTCTTTCCCTTGCCTTGCCGTGCCTTCCGTTACCCTTGACTTGCCTTGCTTTGCCTTGCATTGCCTTGCTTTCTGTTACCCTTTCCTTACCTTGCCTTAACTTTGCGTTGACTTGCGTTGCCTTGCCTTAGCCTTGCCTTGCCTTGACGTGCCTTTCCTTCCGATAGCCTTTCCTTGCCTTTCCGTGCCTTGCCTTCTGTTACACTTTCCTTGCCTTGCCTTAACTTCGCGTTCCCTTGCGTTGCGTTGCGTTGTGTAAGCCTTGCCTTGCCGTGCCTTGCCTTGTCCTTCCCTTGTCTTGCCATGCCTTCAGTTACCCATGCCTTGCCTTGCCTTGCCTTCCGTTACGCTTTCCTTGCCTTGCTGTGCCATCCGTTACCCTTTCCTTGCCTTGCTTTGCCTTGCATTGCCTTGCCTTCTGTTACACTTTCCTTGCCTTGCCGTGCATTGCCTAGCCTTGCGTTGTCGTGCCTTAGCCTTGTCTCCCCTTGCCTTAGCCTTGCTTGGCTTCCCTTGCCTTAACCTTGCCTTGCTTTGCGTTGCTTTGCCTTATCCTTGCCTTGCCTTGCCTTGTCTTTCCCTTGCCTTGCCCTGCCTTGCCTCGTCATTCCCATGCCTTGCTGTCCCTTCGGTTAACCTTGCTTTGCCTTGCTTTGACTTGCTTTGACTTGCCTTGCTTTGCATTCCTTGCCTTGCTGTGCCTTCCGTTACACTTTTCTTGCCTTGCCTTGCCTTGTCTTTCCCTTGCCTTGCTCTGCCTTCCGTTACCCTTGCCTTGCCTTGCTTTTCCGTGCCTTGCCTTGCCTTCCGTTACCCATTCCTTGCCTTGCCTTAACATTGCGTTGCCGTTAGTTGCCCTGCCTTAGCCTTCCTTGTCTTGCCTTCCCTTAACCTATCCTTGCATGTCATTGCCTTGCCTAAGCCTTGCGTTACGTTGCATTGCCTTGCCTTCCGTTACCCTTTCCTTGCCTTGCTTTGCCTTGCCTTGCCTTGCTTTCTGTTACCCTTGACTTGCCTTAACTTTGCGTTGACTTGCGTTGCCTTGCCTTAGCCTTGCCTTGCCTTGCCGTGCCTTCCCTTCTGATACCCTTTCCTTTCCTTTCCGTGCCTTGCCTTCTGTTACCCTTTCCTTGCCTTGCCTTAACTTCGCGTTCCCTTGCATTGCGTTGCGTTGTGTAAGCTTTGCCTTGCCTTGCCGTGCCTTGCCTTGTCCTTCCCTTGCCTTGCCACGCCTTCAGTTACCCTTGCCTTGCCTTGCTTTGCCTTGCCTTGCCTTGCCTTCCGTTACGCTTTCCTTGCCTTGCTTTGCCTTGCATTGCCTTGCCTTCTGTTACCCTTTTCTTGCCTTTCCGTGCATTGCCTAGCCTTGCGTTGTCGTGCCTTAGCCTTGTCTCCCCTTGCCTTAACCTTGCTTGGCTTGCCTTGCCTTAACCTTGCCTTGCTTTGCGTTGCTTTGCCTTATCCTTGCCTTGCCTTGCCTTGTCTTTCCCTTGCCTTGCCGTGCCTTCCATTACCCTTGCCTTGCCTTGCTTTTCGGTGCCTTGCCTTGCCTTCCGTTACCCTTTCCTTGCCTTGCCTTAACTTTGCGTTGCCTTGCGTTGCCTTGCCTTAGCTTTGCGTTGCCTTGCCGTGCCTTGCATTCTGTTACCCTTTCCTTGCCTTGCCGTGCCTTCCCTTCCGTTACCCTTGCCTTGCCTTACCTTTGCGTTGCCTTGCGTTGCCTTGGCCTCGCCTTGCCTTGCCGTGCCTTGCCTTCCGTTACCATTGTCTTGTCTTGCCTTACCTTCCTTTACCCCTGCCTTGCCGTGCCTTGCCTTTTCCTTCCCTTGCCTTGCCCTTTCTTCCCTTACCCTTACGTTGTCTTGCCGTGCATTGCCTAGCCTTGCGTTGCCTTGCCTTAGCCTTTCCTTGCCTTTCCCTGCCTTGCCTTGTCCTTCCCAGGCCTTGCTGTCCCTTCCGTTAACCTTGCCTTGCCTTGCATTGCGTTGCCTTGCCTTGCCTTCCGTTACCCTTGCCTTGCCGTGCCTTGCCTTTTCCTTCCCTTGCCTTGCCGTGCCTTCCCATACACTTACGTTGCCTTGCCGTGCCTTCTGTTACAGTTCCCTTGCCTTTCTTTGCCTTGCCTTGCGTTGCCTTCCGTTACCCTTTCCTTGCTTTGCCGTGCATTTCCTAGCCTCGGGTTGCCTTGCCTTAGCCTCTCCTTGCCTTGCTCTGCCTTGCCTTGTCCTTCCCATGCCTTGCTGTCCCTTCCGTTAACCTTGCCTTGCCTTGCTTTGCCTTGCTTTGACTTGCCTTGCTTTTCTTTTCGTTGCCTTGCCTTGCCTTCCATTACCCTTTCCTTGCCTTTCGTTGCCTTGCCTTAACCTTCCCTTCCCTCTCCGTGCCTTGCCTTCCATTACCCTTTCCGTGCCTTGCTTTAACTTCGCCTTGCCTTGCGTTGTGTTGCGTTGTATAAGCCTTGCCTTGCCTTGCCGTGCCTTGCATTGTCCTTCCCTTGCCTTGCCGTGCATTGCCTAGACTGCGTTGCCTTGCCTTAGCCTTTCCTTGCCTTCCCTTGCATTGCCTAGCCTTGCGTTGTCGTGCCTTATACTTGTCTCCCCTTGCATGAGCCTTGCTTGGCTTGCCTTGCCTTAACATTGCCTTGCTTTGCGTTGCCTTGCCTTATGCTTGCCTAGCCTTGCCTTGCCGTGCCTTGCCTTGTCCTTCCCTTGCCATGCCTTCAGTTACCCTTGCCTTGCCTTGCTTTGCCTGGCCGTGCCTTGCCTTGCGTGACCCTTTCCTTGCCTTGCCGTTCGCTGCCTAGCCTTGCGTTGTCGTGCCTTAGCCTTGCGTTGCCTTGCCGTGCCTTGCCTTGTCCTTCCCTTGCCTTGCCATGCCTTCAGTTACCATTGCCTTGCCTTACCTTAACTTTGTGTTGCCTTGCGATTCGTTACCCATTCCTTGCCTTGCCTTATCTTTGCATTGCCTTGCGTTGCCTTGCCTTAGCCTTTCTTGTCTTGCCTTCCCTAAACCTGGGCTTTCATGACATTGCCTTGCCTAAGCCTTGCCTTACGTTGCATTGCCTTGTCTTCTGTTACCCTTGCCTTGCCTTGATTTGCCTTGCTTTGTCTTACCTTGCCTTGCATTGCGTTGCGTTGCCATGCCTTGCCTTACCTTTTCCTTGCCTTGCATTGCCTTGCCTTGCCTTACTTTCTATTACCCTTTCCTTGCCTTGCCTTAACTTTGCGTTGATTTGCGTTGACTTGCCTTAGCCTTGCCTTGCCTTGTCCTTCCCTTGCCTTGCCGTGCCTTCCCCTACCCTTACGTTGCCTGCCGTGAATTGCCCAGCCATGCGTTGCCTTGGCCTTGCCTTGACTTTCCGTGCCGTGCCTTCCCGTACCCTTGCCTTGTCTTGCTTTGCCTTCCCTTCCGTTACCCTTTGCTTGCCTTGCCGTGCACTGCGTAGCCTTGCATTGTCGTTCCTTAGCCTTGACTCCCCTTGCCTTAGCCTTTCGTGTCTTGCCTTCCCTTAAACCGGCCTTGCATGACATTGCCTTGCCTAAGCCTTGGCTTACGTTTCATTGCCATGTCTTCTCTTACCCTTGCCTTGCCTTAGCCCTGCCTTACCTTGCCTTGCCTTGTCATGTCCTTCCCTTGCCTTGCCGTGCCTTCCGTTACCCTTGTCTTGCCTTGCCGTCCCTTCCTTTACCCTTGCCTTGTCTTGCTTTGCCTTACCTTGCCTTGCCTTCCGTTACCCTTTCCTTGCCTTATCCTTGCATTGCCTACCATTGCATTGTCTGGCCTTAGCCTTGCCTTGCCTTGCCTTGCATTCCGTTACCCTTTCCTAGCATTGCCGTGCATTGCCTAGACTTGCGTGGCCTTGCCGAGCCTTCCGTTACCCTTGTCTTGCCTTGCCGTGCGATGCCTTGTCCTTCCCTTGCCTTGTCGAGCCTTCCGTTACCCTTGTCTTGCATTGCCGTGCCTTCCGTTATACTTCCCTTGCCTTGCCTCCCTTTGCCTTAGCCTTGCGTCGTTTGTGTTGCCTTCACTTTGCATTGAATTGCGTTGCCTTTACTCCTCTTTGCATTGCCTTGCCGTGCCTTCCCTTCCGTTACCCTTGCCTTGCCTTAAAATTGCGTTGCCTTGCGTTGCCTTGGCCTTGCCTTGCCTTGCCGTGCCTTGCCTTCCGTTACCCTTTCCTTGCCTTTCCGTGCCTTCCCTTCCGTTACCCTTTCCTTGCCTTGCCTTAACTTCGCGTTGCGTTGCATTGCGTTGCCTTACCCTTGCCTTGCCTTGCGGTGCCTTGCCTGGTCCTTCCCTTGCCTTGCCATGCCTTCAGTTATCCTTGCCCTGCCTTGCTTTGCCTTGCCTTGCCTTGCCTTCCGTTACTCTTTCCTTGCCTTGCTGTGCCTTCCGTTACCCTTTTCTTCCCTTGATTTGCCTTGCAATGCCTTACCTTCTGTTACCCTTTCCTTGCGTTGCCGTGCATTGCCTAAACTTGCGTTGTCGTGCCTTAGCCTTGTCTCCTCATGCCTTAGCCTTGCTTGGCTTGCCTTGCCTTATCCTTGCCTTGCCTTGCCTTGCCTTGCCTTGCCTTGTCTTTCCCTTGCTTTGCGGTGCCTTCCGTTACCCTTGCCTTGCCTTGCTTTTCCGTGCCTTGCCTTGCCTTCCGTTACCCTTTCCTTGCCTTGCCTTAACTTTGCTTTGCTTGCGTTGCCTTGTCTTAGCCTTCCGTTGCATTGCCGTGCCTTGCATTCCGTTACCCTTTCCTTGCCTTGCCGTGACTTCCCTTCCGTTACCCTTGCCTTGCCTTAACTTTTCGTTGCCTTGCGTTGCGTTGCCTTAGCCTTGCCTTGCCTTGCCGTGCCTTGCCTTCCGTTACCATTGTCTTGCCATGCATTCCGTTACCCTTCCCTTGCCGTGCCTTGCCTTGTCCTTCCCTTCCCTTGCCGTGCCTTCCCTTACCCTTACGTTGCCTGCCGTGCATTGCCCAGCCATGTGTTGCCTTGGCCTTGCCTTGACTTTCCTTGCCGTGCCTTCCCGTACCCTTGCCTTGTCTTGCTTTGCCTTGCCTTCCATTACCCTTTCCTTGCCTTATCCTGCATTGCCTACCCTTGCATTGTCTTGCCTTTGCCTTGCCTTGCCTTGCCTTGCATTCCGTTACACTTTCCTAGCATTGCCGTGCATTGCCTACCCTTGCGTTGCCTTGCCGAGCCTTCCGTTACCCTTGTCTTGCCTTGCAGTGCCTTGCCTTGTCCTTCCCTTGACTTGTCGAGCCTTCCGTTACCCTTGTCTTGAATTGCCGTGCCTTCTGTTACCCTTCCCTTGCCTTTCCTCCCTTTGCCTAAGCCTTGCGTCGTTTCTGTTGCCTTCACTTTGCATTGAATTGCGTTGCCTTTACTCATCATTGCATTGCCTTGCGTGCCTTGCTTCCGTTCCCCTTTCCTTGTCTTGCCGTACATTGCCTAGCCTTGCGTTGCCTTGCCTTAGCATAGCCTTGCCATGCCGTGCCTTGCCTTGTCCTTCCCTTGCCTTGCCGTGCCTTCCGTTATCCTTGTCTTGCCTTGCCGTGCCTTCCTTTACCCTTGCCTAGCCTTGCCTTGCCTTGCCCTGCCTTACCTTGTCCTTCCCATGCCTTGCCGTCCCTTCCGTTACCCTTTCCTTGCCTTGCTTTGACTTGCCATGCCTTGCCTTTCATTACCCTTACTTTGCCTTGCTTTGCCTTACATTGCCTTGCTTTCTGTTACCCTTTCCTTGCCTTGCTTTAACTTTACGTTGACTTGCGTTGCCTTGCATTAGCCTTGCCTTCCCTTGCCGTGCCTTGCCTTCCGATACCCTTTCCTTGCCTTTCCGTGCCTTGCCTTCTGTTACCCTTCCCTTGCCTTGCCTTAACTTCGCGTTCCCTTGCGTTGCGTTGCGTTGTGTAAGCCTTGCCTTGCCTTGCCGTGCCTTGCCTTGTCCTTCCCTTGCCTTGCCATGCCTTCAGTTACCGTTGCCTTGCCATGCTTTGCCTTGCCTTGCCTTGCCTTCTGTTACGCTTTCCTTGCCTTGCTGTGCCTTCTGTTACCCTTTCCTTGCCTTAGCCCTGCCTTACCTTGCCTTGCCTTGTCATATCCTTCCCTTGCCTTGCCGTGCCTTCCGTTACCCTTGTCTTGCCTTGCCGTCCCTTCCTTTACCCTTGCCTTGTCTTGCTTTGCCTTACCTTGCCTTGCCTTCCGTTACCCTTTCCTTGCCTTATCCTTGCATTGCCTACCATTGCATTGTCTTGCCTTAGCCTTGCCTTGCCTTGCCTTGCATTCCGTTACCCTTTGCTAGCATTGACGTGCATTGCCTAGCCTTGCGTGGCCTTGCCGAGCCTTCCGTTACCCTTGTCTTGCCTTGCCGTGCGATGCCTTGTCCTTCCCTTGCCTTGTCGAGCCTTCCGTTACCCTTGTCTTGCCTTGCCGTGCCTTCCGTTATCCTTGCCTTGCCTTGCCTCCCTTTGCCTTAGCCTTGCGTCGTTTGTGTTGCCTTTACTTTGCATTGAATTGCGTTGCCTGTACTCATCTTTGCATTGCCTTGCCGTGTCTTGCCTACCGTTATCCTTTCCTTGCCTTGCCGTACATTGCCTAGCCTTGCGTTGCCTTGCCTTAGCATTGCCTTGCCATGGCGTGCCTTGCTTTGTCCGTCCCTTGCCTTGCCGTGCCTTCCGTTACCCTTGTCTTGCCTTGCCGTGCCTTCCTTTACCCTTGCCTAGCCTTGCGTTGCCTTGCCTTAGCCTTGCCTTGCCTTGCTGTGCCTTCCCTTGCCTTGCCGTGCCTTCCGTTAAACTTCCCTTGCCTTGCTTTGCCTTTCCTTGCCTTGCCTTCCGTTACCCTTCCCTTGCCTTGCCGCGCATTGCCTAGCCTTGCGTTGCCTTGCCTTAGCCTTTCCTTGCCTTGCCCTGCCTTACCTTGTCCTTCCCATGCCTTGCCGTCCTCTTCCGTTACCCTTTCCTTGCCTTGCTTTGACTTGCCTTTCCTTCCCTTCCATTACCCTTTCCTTGCCTCGCTTTGCCTTGCATTGCCGTGCTTTCTGTTACCCTTTCCTTGCCGTGCCTTAACTTTGCGTTGACTTGCGTTGCCTTGCCTTAGCCTTGCCTTGCTTGCCGTGCCTTGCCTTCCGATACCCTTTCCTTGCCTTTCCGTGCCTTGCCTTCTGTTACCCTTCCCTTGCCTTGCCTTAACTTCGCGTTCCCTTGCGTTGCGTTGCGTTGTGTAAGCCTTGCCTTGCCTTGCCATGCCTTGCCTTGTCCTTCCCTTGCCTTGCCATGCCTTCAGTTACCCTTGCCTTGCCTTGCTTTGCCTTGCCTTGCCTTGCCTTTTGTTACGCTTTCCTTGCCTTGCTGTGCCTTCTGTTACCCTTTCCTTGCCTTAGCCCTGCCTTACCTTGCCTTGCCTTGTCATGTCCTTCCCTTGCCTTGCCGTGCCTTCCGTTACCCTTGTCTTGCCTTGCCGTCCCTTCCTTTACCCTTGCCTTGTCTTGCTTTGCCTTACCTTGCCTTGCCTTCCGTTACCCTTTCCTTGCCTTATCCTTGCATTGCCTACCATTGCATTGTCTTGCCTTAGCCTTGCCTTGCCTTGCCTTGCATTCCGTTACCCTTTCCTAGCATTGCCGTGCATTGCCTAGCCTTGCGTGGCCTTGCCGAGCCTTCCGTTACCCTTGTCTTGCCTTGCCGTGCGATGCCTTGTCCTTCCCTTGCCTTGTCGAGCCTTCCGTTACCCTTGTCTTGCCTTGCCGTGCCTTCCGTTATCCTTGCCTTGCCTTGCCTCCCTTTGCCTTAGCCTTGCGTCGTTTGTGTTGCCTTTACTTTGCATTGAATTGCGTTGCCTGTACTCATCTTTGCATTGCCTTGCCGTGCCTTGCCTACCGTTATCCTTTCCTTGCCTTGCCGTACATTGCCTAGCCTTGCGTTGCCTTGCCTTAGCATTGCCTTGCCATGCCGTGCCTTCCCTTGTCCTTCCCTTGCCTTGCCGTGCCTTCCGTTACCCTTCTCTTGCCTTGCCGTGCCTTCCTTTACCCTTGCCTAGCCTTGCGTTGCCTTGCCTTAGCCTTGCCTTGCCTTGCTGTGCCTTCCCTTGCCTTGCCGTGCCTTCCGTTAAACTTCCCTTGCCTTGCTTTGCCTTTCCTTGCCTTGCCTTCCGTTACCCTTCCCTTGCCTTGCCGCGCATTGCCTAGCCTTGCGTTGCCTTGCCTTAGCCTTTCCTTGCCTTGCCCTGCCTTACCTTGTCCTTCCCATGCCTTGCCGTCCCTTCCGTTACCCTTTCCTTGCCTTGCTTTGACTTGCCTTTCCTTCCCTTCCATTACCCTTTCCTTGCCTCGCTTTGCCTTGCATTGCCGTGCTTTCTGTTACCCTTTCCTTGCCGTGCCTTAACTTTGCGTTGACTTGCGTTGCCTTGCCTTAGCCTTGCCTTGCTTGCCGTGCCTTGCCTTCCGATACCCTTTCCTTGCCTTTCCGTGCCTTGCCTTCTGTTACCCTTCCCTTGCCTTGCCTTAACTTCGCGTTCCCTTGCGTTGCGTTGCGTTGTGTAAGCCTTGCCTTGCCTTGCCGTGCCTTGCCTTGTCCTTCCCTTGCCTTGCCATGCCTTCAGTTACCCTTGCCTTGCCTTGCTTTGCCTTGCCTTGCCTTGCCTTGCCTTGCCTTTTGTTACGCTTTCCTTGCCTTGCTGTGCCTTCTGTTACCCTTTCCTTGCCTTAGCCCTGCCTTACCTTGCCTTGCCTTGTCATGTCCTTCCCTTGCCTTGCCGTGCCTTCCGTTACCCTTGTCTTGCCTTGCCGTCCCTTCCTTTACCCTTGCCTTGTCTTGCTTTGCCTTACCTTGCCTTGCCTTCCGTTACCCTTTCCTTGCCTTATCCTTGCATTGCCTACCATTGCATTGTCTTGCCTTAGCCTTGCCTTGCCTTGCCTTGCATTCCGTTACCCTTTCCTAGCATTGCCGTGCATTGCCTAGCCTTGCGTGGCCTTGCCGAGCCTTCCGTTACCCTTGTCTTGCCTTGCCGTGCGATGCCTTGTCCTTCCCTTGCCTTGTCGAGCCTTCCGTTACCCTTGACTTGCCTTGCCGTGCCTTCCGTTATCCTTGCCTTGCCTTGCCTCCCTTTGCCTTAGCCTTGCGTCGTTTGTGTTGCCTTCACTTTGCATTGAATTGCGTTGCCTGTACTCATCTTTGCATTGCCTTGCCGTGCCTTGCCTACCGTTATCCTTTCCTTGCCTTGTCGTACATTGCCTAGCCTTGCGTTGCCTTGCCTTAGCATTGCCTTGCCATGCCGTGCCTTGCCTTGTCCTTCCATTGCCTTGCCGTGCCTTCCGTTACCCTTGTCTTGCCTTGCCGTGCCTTCCTTTACCCTTGCCTAGCCTTGCGTTGCCTTGCCTTAGCCTTGCCTTGCCTTGCTGTGCCTTCCCTTGCCTTGCTGTGCCTTCCGGTAAACTTCCCTTGCCTTGCATTGCCTTTCCTTGCCTTGCCTTCCGTTACCCTTCCCTTGCCTTGCCGCGCATTGCCTAGCCTTGCGTTGCCTTGCCTTAGCCTTTCCTTGCCTTGCCCTGCTTTACCTTGTCCTTCCCATGCCTTGCCGTCCCTTCCGTTACCCTTTCCTTGCCTTGCTTTGACTTGCCTTGACTTGCCTTCCATAACCCTTCCCTTGCCTCGCTTTGCCTTGCATTGCCGTGCTTTCTGTTACCCTTTCCTTGCCTTGCCTTAACTTTGTGTTGACTTGCGTTGCCTTGCCTTAGCCTTGCCTTGCCTTGCCGTGCCTTGCCTTCCGATACCCTTTCCTTGCCTTTCCGTGCCTTGCCTTCTGTTACCCTTCCCTTGCCTTGCCTTAACTTCGCGTTTCCTTGCGTTGCGTTGTGTAAGCCTTGCCTTGCCTTGCCGTGCCTTGCCTTGTCCTTCCGTTGCCTTGCCATGCCTTCAGTTACCCTTGCCTTGCCTTGCTTTGACTTGCCTTGCCTTGCCTTCCGTTACGCTTTCCTTGCCTTGCTGTGCCTTCCGTTACCCTTTTCTTGCCTTGCTTTGCCTTGCATTGCCTTGCCTTCTGTTACCATTTCCTTACCTTGCCGTGCATTGCCTGGACTTGCATTGTCGTGCCTTAGCCTTGTCTCCCCTTGCCTTAGCCTTCCTTGGCTTGCCTTGCCTTAACCTTGCCTTTATTCGCCTCATCCGTGCCTTGCCTTTCCTTGTCTTTCCCTTGCCTTGCCGTGCCTTCCGTTACCCTTGCCTTGCCTTGATTTTCCGTGCCTTGCCTTGCCTTCCGTTACCCTTTCCTTGCCTTGCCTTAACTTTGCATTGCCTTGCGTTGCCTTGCCTTAGCCTTGCTTGTCTTGCCTTCCCTAAACCTGGCCTTGCATGACATTGCCTTGCCTAAGCCTTGCTTTACGTTGCATTGCCTTGTCTTCTGTTACCCTTGCCTTGCCTTGCTTTGCCTTGCTTTGTCTTACCTTGCCTTGCATTGCGTTGCCTTCCGTTACCCTTTCCTTGCCTTGCATTGCCTTGCCTTGCCTTGCTTTCTGTTACACTTTCCTTGCCTTGCCTTAACTTTGCGTTGATTTGCGTTGCCTTGCCTTAGCCTTGCCATGCCTTGCAGTGCCTTGCCTTCCGATACCCTTTCCTTGCCTTTCCGTGCCTTGCCTTCTGTTACCCTTTCCTTGCTTTACCTTAACTTCGCGTTCCCTTGCGTTGAGTTGCGTTGTGTAACCCTTGCCTTGCCTTGCCGTGCCTTGCCTTGTCCTTTCCTTGCCTTGCCACGCTTTCAGTTTCCCTTGCCTTGCCTTGATTTCCTTGCCTTGCCTTGCCTTCCGTTACGCTTTCCTTGCCTTGCTGTGCCTTCCGTTACCCTTTTCTTGCCTTGCTTTGCCTTGCTTTGCCTTGCCTTCTGTTACCCTTTCCTTGTCTTTCCGTGCATTGCCTAGCCTTGCGTTGTCGTGCCTTAGCCTTGTCTGCCCTTGCCTTAGCCTTGCTTGGCTTCCCTTGCCTTAACCTTGCCTTGCTTTGCGTTGCTTTGCCTTATCCTTGCCTTGCCTTGCCTTGTCTTTCCCTTGCCTTGCCGTGCCTTCAGTTACCCTTGCCTTGCCTTCCGTTACCCTTTCCTTGCCTTGCCGTGCCTTGCCTTCCGTTACCCTTTCCTTGCCTTGCCTTAACTTCGCGTTGCCTTGCGTTCCGTTGCGTTGCCTTAGCCTTGCCTTGCCTTGCCGTGCCTTGCCTTGTCCTTCCCTTGCCTTGCCATGCCTTCAGTTACCCTTGCCTTGCCTTGCTTTGCCTTGCCTTGACTTCCGGTACTCTTTCCTTGCCTTGCTGTGCCTTCCGTTACCCTATTCTTCCCTTGATTTGCCTTGCAATGCCTTACCTTCTGTTACCCTTTCCTTGCGTTGCCGTGCATTGCATAACCTTGCGTTGTCGTGCCTTAGCCTTGTCTCCCCTTGCCTTAGCCTTGCTTGGCTTGCATTGCCTTATCCTTGCCTTGCCTTGCCTTGCCTTGCCTTGCCTTGTCTTTCCCTTGCTTTGCGGTGCCTTCCGTTACCCTTTCCTTGCCTTGCCTTAACTTTGCGTTGCCTTGCGTTGCCTTGTCTTATCCTTCGGTTGCCTTGCCGTGCCTTGCATTCCGTTACCCTTTCCTTGCCTTGCCGTGACTTTCCTTCCGTTACCCTTGACTTGCCTTAACTTTGCGTTGCCTTGCGTTGCGTTGCCTTAGCCTTGCCTTGCCTTGCCGTGCCTTGCCTTCCGTTACCATTGTCTTGCCATGCATTCTGTTACCCTTCCCTTGCCGAGCCTTGCCTTGTCCTTCCCTTGCCTTGCCGTGCCTTCCCTTACCCTTACGTTGCCTGCCGTGCATTGCCCAGCCATGTGTTGCCTTGGCGTTGCCTGGACATTCCGTGCCGTGCCTTCCCGTACCCTTGCCTTGTCTTGCTTTGCCTTCCCTTCCGTTACCCTTTGCTTGCCTTGCCGTGCACTGCCTAGCCTTGCATTGTCGTTCCTTAGCCTTGACTCCCCTTGCCTTAGCCTTACTTGACTTGCCGTCCCTTAAACCGGCCTTGCATGACATTGCCTTGCTTAAGCCTAGACTTACGTTGCATTGCCTTGTCTTCTGTTACCCTTGCCTTTCCTTAACCCTGCCTTACCTTGCCTTGCCTTGCCATGACCTTCCCTTGCCTTGCCGTGCCTTCCGTTAACCTTGTCTTGCCTTGCCGTCCCTTCCTTTACCCTTCCCTTGTCTTGCTTTGCCTTGCATTGCCTTGCCTTCCGTTACCCTTTCCTTGCCTTATCGTTGCATTGCCTACCATTGCATTGTCTTGCCTTAACATTGGCTTGCCTTGCCTTGCATTCCGTTACCCTTTCCTAGCATTGCCGTGCATTGCCTAGCCTTGCGTGGCCTTGCCGAGCCTTCCGTTACCCTTGTCTTGCCTTGCCGTGCGATGCCTTGTCCTTCCCTTGCCTTGTCGAGCCTTCCGTTACCCTTGTCTTGCCTTGCCGTGCCTTCCGTTATCCTTGCTTTACCTTGCCTCCCTTTGCCTTAGCCTTGCGTCGTTTGTGTTGCCTTCACTTTGCATTGAATTGCGATGCCTTTACTCATCTTTGCATTGCCTTGCCTTGCTTTGCCTTGCCTTGCCTTGCCGTCTGTTACGCTTTCCTTGCCTTGCTGTGCCTTCCGTTACCCTTTCCTTGTCTTGCTTTGCCTTGCATTGCCTTGCCTTCTGTTACCCTTTGCTTACCTTGCCGTGCATTGCCTAGCCTTGCGTTGTCGTGCCTTAGCCTTGTCTCCCATTGCCTTAGCCTTGCTTGGCTTGCCTTGCCTTAACCTTGCCTTTATTCGCCTCATCCTTGCCTTGCCTTTCCTTGTCTTTCCCTTGCCTTGCCGTGCCTTCCGTTACCCTTGCCTTGCCTTGCTTTTCCGTGCCTTCCCTTGCCTTCCGTTACCCATTCCTTGCCTTGCCTTAACTTTGCATTGCCTTGCGTTGCCTTGCCTTAGCCTTGCTTGTCTTGCCTTCCCTAAACCTGGCCTTGCATGACATTGCCTTGCCTAAGCCTTGCCTTACGTTGCATTGCCTTGTCTTCTGTTACCCTTGCCTTGCCTTGCTTTGCCTTGCTTTGTCTTACCTTGCCTTGCATTGCGTTGCGTTGCGTTGCCTTCCGTTACCCTTTCCTTGCCTTGCATTGCCTTGCCTTGCCTTGCTTTCTGTTACACTTTCCTTGCCTTGCCTTAACTTTGCGTTGATTTGCGTTCCCTTGCCTTAGCCTTGCCATGCCTTGCAGTGCCTTGCCTTCCGATACCCTTTCCTTGCCTTTCCGTGCCTTGCCTTCTGTTACCCTTTCCTTGCTTTACCTTAACTTCGCGTTCCCTTGCGTTGAGTTGCGTTCTGTAACCCTTGCCTTGCCTTGCCGTGCCTTGCCTTGTCCTTTCCTTGCCTTGCCACGCTTTCAGTTTCCCTTGCCTTGCCTTGATTTCCTTGCCTTGCCTTGCCTTCCGTGACGCTTTCCTTGCCTTGCTGTGCCTTCCGTTACCCTTTCCTTGCCTTGCTTTGCCTTGCATTGCCTTGCCTTCTGTTACCCTTTCCTTGTCTTTCCGTGCATTGCCTAGCCTTGCGTTGTCGTGCCTTAGCCTTGTCTGCCCTTGCCTTAGCCTTGCTTGGCTTCCCTTGCCTTAACCTTGCCTTGCTTTGCGTTGCTTGGCCTTATGCTTGCCTTACCTTGCCTTGTCTTTCCCTTGCCTTGCCGTGCCTTCAGTTACCCTTGCCTTGCCTTCCGTTACCCTTTCCTTGCCTTGCCGTGCCTTCCCTTCCGTTACCCTTTCCTTGCCTTGCCTTAACTTTGCGTTGCCTTGCGTTGCGTTGCGTTGCGTTGCCTTAGCCTTGCCTTGCCTTGCCTTGCCTTGCCTTGTCCTTCCCTTGCCTTGCCATGCCTTCAGTTATCCTTGCCTTGCCTTGCTTTGCCTTGCCTTGACTTCCGGTACTATTTCCTTGCCTTGCTGTGCCTTCCGTTACCCTATTCTTCCCTTGATTTGCCTTGCAATGCCTTACCTTCTGTTACCCTTTCCTTGCGTTGCCGTGCATTGCCTAACCTTGCGTTGTCGTGCCTTAGCCTTGTCTCCCCTTGCCTTAGCCTTGCTTGGCTTGCCTTGCCTTATCCTTGCCTTAGCCTTGCTTGGCTTCCCTTGCCTTAACCTTGCCTTGCTTTGCGTTGCTTTGCCTTATCCTTGCCTTGCCTTGCCTAGTCTTTCCCTTGCCTTGCCGTGCCTTCCGTTACCCTTGCCTTGCCTTAACCCTGCCTTACCTTGCCTTGCCTTGCCATGTCCTTCCCTTGCCTTGCCGTGCCTTCCGTTACCCATGTCTTGCCTTGCCGTCCCTTCCTTTACCCTTGCCTTGTCTTGCTTTGCCTTGCCTTGCCTTGCCTTCCGTTACCCTTTCCTTGCCTTATCCTTGCATTGCCTACCATTGCATTGTCTTCCCTTAGCCTTGCCTTGCCTTCCCTTGCATTCCGTTACCCTTTCCTAGCATTGCCGTGCATTGCCTAGCCTTGCGTGGCCTTGCCGAGCCTTCCGTTACCCTTGTCTTGCCTTGCCGTGCGATGCCTTGTCCTTCCCTTGCCTTGTCGAGCGTTCCGTTACCCTTGTCTTGCCTTGCCGTGCCTTCCGTTATCCTTGCCTTGCCTTGCCTCCCTTTGCCTTAGCCTTGCGTCGTTTGTGTTGCCTTCACTTTGCATTGAATTGCGTTGCCTTTACTCATCTTTGCATTGCCTTGCCTTGCTTTGCCTTGCCTTGCCTTTCCTTCTGTTACGCTTTCCTTGCCTTGCTGTGCCTTCCGTTACCCTTTCCTTGCCTTGCTTTGCCTTGCATTGCCTTGTCTTCTGTTACCCTTTGCTTGCCTTGCCGTGCATTGCCTAGCCTTGCGTTGTCGTGCCTTAGCCTTGTCTCCCCTTGCCTTAGCCTTGCTTGGCTTGCCTTGCCTTAACCTTGCCTTTATTCGCCTCATCCTTGCCTTGCCTTTCCTTGTCTTTCCCTTGCCTTGCCGTGCCTTCCGTTACCCTTGCCTTGCCTTGCTTTTCCGTGCCTTGCCTTGCCTTCCGTTACCCATTCCTTGCCTTGCCTTAACTTTGCATTGCCTTGCGTTGCCTTGCCTTAGCCTTGCTTGTCTTGCCTTCCCTAAACCTGGCCTTGCATGACATTGCCTTGCCTAAGCCTTGCCTTACGTTGCATTGCCTTGTCTTCTGTTACTCTTGCCTTGCCTTGCTTTGTCTTACCTTGCCTTGCATTGCGTTGCGTTGCGTTGCCTTCCGTTACCCTTTCCTTGCCTTGCATTGCCTTGCCTTGCCTTGCTTTCTGTTACAATTTCCTTGCCTTGCCTTAACTTTGCGTTGATTTGCGTTGCCTTGCCTTAGCCTTGCCATGCCTTGCAGTGCCTTGCCTTCCGATACACTTTCCTTGCCTTTCCGTGCCTTGCCTTCTGTTACCCTTTCCTTGCTTTACCTTAACTTCGGGTTCCCTTGCGTTGAGTTGCGTTGTGTAAGCCTTGCCTTGCCTTGCCGTGCCTTGCCTTGTCCTTTCCTTGCCTTGCCACGCTTTCAGTTTCCCTTGCCTTGCCTTGATTTCCTTGCCTTGCCTTGCCTTCCGTTACGCTTTCCTTGCCTTGCTGTGCCTTCCGTTACCCTTTTCTTGCCTTGCTTTGCCTTGCATTGCCTTGCCTTCTGTTACCCTTTCCTTGTCTTTCCGTGCATTGCCTAGCCTTGCGTTGTCGTGCCTTAGCCTTGTCTGCCCTTGCCTTAGCCTTGCTTGGCTTCCCTTGCCTTAACCTTGCCTTGCTTTGCGTTGCTTTGCCTTATCCTTGCCTTGCCTTTTCTTGTCTTTCCCTTGCCTTGCCGTGCCTTCAGTTACCCTTGCCTTGCCTTCCGTTACCCTTTCCTTGCCTTTCCGTGCCTTCCCTTCCGTTACCCTTTCCTTGCCTTGCCTTAACTTCGCGTTGCCTTGCGTTGCGTTGCGTTGCCTTAGCCTTGCCTTGCCTTGCGGTGCCTTGCCTGGTCCTTCCCTTGCCTTTCCATGCCTTCAGTTATCCTTGCCTTGCCTTGCTTTGCCTTGCCGTGACTTCCGGTACTCTTTCCTTGCCTTGCTGTGCCTTCCGTTACCCTATTCTTGCCTTGATTTGTCTTGCAATGCCTTACCATCTGTTACCCTTTCCTTGCGTTGCCGTGCATTGCCAAACCTTGCGTTGTCGTGCCTTAGCCTTGTCTCCCCTTCCCTTAGCCTTGCTTGGCTTGCCTTGCCTTATCCTTGCCTTGCCTTGCCTTGCCTTGCCTTGCCTTGTCTTTCCCTTGCTTTGCGGTGCCTTCCGTTACCCTTGCCTTGCCTTGTTTTCCGTGCCTTGCCTTGCCTTCCGTTACCCTTTCATTGCCTTGCCTTAACTTTGCGTTGCCTTGAGTTGCCTTGTCTTAGCCTTCCGATGCCTTGCCGTGCCTTGCATTCCGTTACACTATCCTTGCCTTGCCGTGACTTTCCTTCCGTTACCCTTGCCTTGCCTTAACTTTGCGTTGACTTGCGTTGTGTTGCCTTAGCCTTGCCTTCCCTTGCCGAGCCTTGCGTTGTCCTTCCTTTGCCTTGCCGTGCCTTCCCTTACCCTTACGTTGCCTGCCGTGCATTGCCCAGCCATGTGTTGCCTTGGCCTTGCCTGGACATTCCGTGCCGTGCCTTCCCGTACCCTTGCCTTGTCTTGCTTTGCCTTCCCTTCCGTTACCCTTTGCTTGACTTGCCGTGCACTGCCTAGCCTTGCATTGTCGTTCCTTAGCCTTGACTCCCCTTGCCTTAGCATTTCTTGTCTTGCCGTCCCTTAAAGCGGCCTTGCATGACATTGCCTTGCTTAAGCCTTGACTTACGTTGCATTGCCTTGTCTTCTGTTACCCTTTTGCCTTAACCCTGCCTTACCTTGCCTTGCCTTGCCATGTCCTTCCCTTGCCTTGCCGTGCCTTCCGTTACCCTTGTCTTGCCTTGCCGTCCCTTCCTTTACCCTTGCCTTGTCTTGCTTTGCCTTGCCGTTTGCCTTCCGTTACCGTTTCCTTGCCTTATCGTTGCATTGCCTACCATTGCATTGTCTTGCCTTAGCCTTGCCTTGCCTTGCCTTGCATTCCGTTACCCTTTCCTAGCATTGCCGTGCATTGCCTAGCCTTGCGTGGCCTTGCCGAGCCTTCCGTTACCCTTGTCTTGCCTTGCCGTGCGATGCCTTGTCCTTCCCTTGCCTTGTCGAGCCTTCCGTTACCCTTGTCTTGCCTTGCCGTGCCTTCCGTTATCCTTGCCTTACCTTGCCTCCCTTTGCCTTAGCCTTGCGTCGTTTGTGTTGCCTTCACTTTGCATTGAATTGCGTTGCCTTTACTCATCTTTGCATTGCCTTGCCTTGCTTTGCCTTGCCTTGCCTTGCCTTCTGTTACGCTTTCCTTGCCTTGCTGTGCCTTCCGTTACCCTTTCCTTGTCTTGCTTTGCCTTGTATTGCCTTGCCTTCTGTTACCCTTTGCTTACCTTGCCGTGCATTGCCTAGCCTTGCGTTGTCGTGCCTTAGCCTTGTCTCCCATTGCCTTAGCCTTGCTTGGCTTGCCTTGCCTTAACCTTGCCTTTATTCGCCTCATCCTTGCCTTGCCTTTCCTTGTCTTTCCCTTGCCTTGCCGTGCCTTCCGTTACCCTTGCCTTGCCTTGCTTTTCCGTGCCTTGCCTTGCCTTCCGTTACCCACTCCTTGCCTTGCCTTAACTTTGCATTGCCTTGCGTTGCCTTGCCTTAGCCTTGCTTGTCTTGCCTTCCCTAAACCTGGCCTTGCATGACATTGCCTTGCCTAAGCCTTGCCTTACTTTGCATTGCCTTGTCTTCTGTTAACCTTGCCTTGCCTTGCTTTGCCTTGCTTTGTCTTACCTTGCCTTGCATTGCGTTGCGTTGCGTTGCCTTCCGTTACCCTTTCCTTGCCTTGCATTGCCTTGCCTTGCCTTGCTTTCTGTTACAATTTCCTGGCCTTGCCTTAACTTTGCGTTGATTTGCGTTGCCTTGCCTTAGCCTTGCCATGCCTTGCAGTGCCTTGCCTTCCGATACACTTTCCTTGCCTTTCCGTGCCTTGCCTTCTGTTACCCTTTCCTTGTCTTTCCGTGCATTGCCTAGCCTTGCGTTGTCGTGCCTTAGCCTTGTCTGCCCTTGCCTTAGCCTTGCTTGGCTTCCCTTGCCTTAACCTTGCCTTGCTTTGCGTTGCTTTGCCTTATCCTTGCCTTGCCTTGCCTTGTCTTTCCCTTGCCTTGCCGTGCCTTCAGTTACCCTTGCCTTGCCTTCCGTTACCCTTTCCTTGCCTTTCCGTGCCTTCCCTTCCGTTACCCTTTCCTTGCCTTGCCTTAACTTCGCGTTGCCTTGCGTTGCGTTGCGTTGCCTTAGCCTTGCCTTGCCTTGCGGTGCCTTGCCTGGTCCTTCCCTTGCCTTGCCATTCCTTCAGTAACCCTTGCCTTGCCTTGCGTTGCCTTGCCTTGACTTCCGGTACTCTTTCCTTGCCTTGCTGTGCCTTCCGTTACCCTATTCTTGCCTTGATTTGTCTTGCAATGCCTTACCTTCTGTTACCCTTTCCTTGCGTTGCCGTGCATTGCCTAACCTTGCGTTGTCGTGCCTTAGCCTTGTCTCCCCTTGCCTTAGCCTTGCTTGGCTTGCCTTGCCTTTTCATTGCCTTGCCTTGCCTTGCCTTGCCTTGCCTTGTCTTTCCCTTGCTTTGCGGTGCCTTCCATTACCCTTGCCTTGCCCTGCTATTCCGTGCCTTGCCTTGCCTTCCGTTACCCTTTCCTTGCCTTGCCTTAACTTTGCGTTGCCTTGCGTTGCCTTGTCTTAGCCTTCCGTTGCCTTGCCGTGCCTCGCATTCCGTTACCCTTTCCTTGCCTTGCCGTGACTTCCCTTCCGTTACCCTTGCCTTGCCTTAACTTTGCGTTGCCTTGCGTTGCGTTGCCTTAGCCTTGCCTTGCCTTGCCGTGCCTTGCCTTCCGTTACCATTGTCTTGCCATGCATTCCGTTACCCTTCCCTTGCCGTGCCTTGCCTTGTCCTTCCCCTGCCTTGCCGTGCCTTCCCTTACCCTTACGTTGCCTTCCGTGCATTGCCTAGCCTTGCATTGTCGTTCCTTAGCCTTGACTCCCCTTGCCTTAGCCTTTCTTTTCTTGCCGTCCCATAAACCGGCCTTGCATGACATTGCCTTACTTAAGCCTTGACTAACGTTGCATTGCCTTGTCTTCTGTTACCCTTGCCTTGCCTTAACCCTGCCTTACCTTGCCTTGCCTTGCCATGTCCTTCCCTTGCCTTGCCGTGCCTTCCGTTACCCTTGTCTTGCCTTGCCGTCCCTTCCTTTACCCTTGCCTTGCCTTGCTTTGCCTTGCCTTGCCTTGCCGTCTGTTACGCTTTCCTTGCCTTGCTGTGCCTTCCGTTACCCTTTCCTTGTCTTGCTTTGCCTTGCATTGCCTTGCTTTCTGTTACCCTTTGCTTACCTTGCCGTGCATTGCCTAGCCTTGCGTTGTCGTGCCTTAGCCTTGTCTCCCATTGCCTTAGCCTTGCTTGGCTTGCCTTGCCTTAACCTTGCCTTTATTCGCCTCATCCTTGCCTTGCCTTTCCTTGTCTTTCCCTTGCCTTGCCGTGCCTTCCGTTACCCTTGCCTTGCCTTGCTTTTCCGTGCCTTCCCTTGCCTTCCGTTACCCATTCCTTGCCTTGCCTTAACTTTGCATTGCCTTGCGTTGCCTTGCCTTAGCCTTGCTTGTCTTGCCTTCCCTAAACCTGGCCTTGCATGACATTGCCTTGCCTAAGCCTTGCCTTACGTTGCATTGCCTTGTCTTCTGTTACTCTTGCCTTGCCTTGCTTTGTCTTACCTTGCCTTGCATTGCGTTGCGTTGCGTTGCCTTCCGTTACCCTTTCCTTGCCTTGCATTGCCTTGCCTTGCCTTGCTTTCTGTTACAATTTCCTTGCCTTGCCTTAACTTTGCGTTGATTTGCGTTGCCTTGCCTTAGCCTTGCCATGCCTTGCAGTGCCTTGCCTTCCGATACACTTTCCTTGCCTTTCCGTGCCTTGCCTTCTGTTACCCTTTCCTTGCTTTACCTTAACTTCGGGTTCCCTTGCGTTGAGTTGCGTTGTGTAAGCCTTGCCTTGCCTTGCCGTGCCTTGCCTTGTCCTTTCCTTGCCTTGCCACGCTTTCAGTTTCCCTTGCCTTGTCTTGATTTCCTTGCCTTGCCTTGCCTTCCGATACGCTTTCCTTGCCTTGCTGTGCCTTCCGTTACCCTTTTCTTGCCTTGCTTTGCCTTGCATTGCCTTGCCTTCTGTTACCCTTTCCTTGTCTTTCCGTGCATTGCCTAGCCTTGCGTTGTCGTGCCTTAGCCTTGTCTGCCCTTGCCTTAGCCTTGCTTGGCTTCCCTTGCCTTAACCTTGCCTTGCTTTGCGTTGCTTTGCCTTATCTTTGCCTTGCCTTGTCTTGTCTTTCCCTTGCCTTGCCGTGCCTTCAGTTACCCTTGCCTTCCTTCCGTTACCCTTTCCTTGCCTTTCCGTGCCTTCCCTTCCGTTACCCTTTCCTTGCCTTGCCTTAACTTCGCGTTGCCTTGCGTTGCGTTGCGTTGCCTTAGCCTTGCCTTGCCTTGCGGTGCCTTGCCTGGTCCTTCCCTTGCCTTTCCATGTCTTCAGTTATCCTTGCCTTGCCTTGCTTTGCCTTGCCGTGACTTCCGGTACTCTTTCCTTGCCTTGCTGTGCCTTCCGTTACCCTATTCTTGCCTTGATTTGTCTTGCAATGCCTTACCATCTGTTACCCTTTCCTTGCGTTGCCGTGCATTGCCAAACCTTGCGTTGTCGTGCCTTAGCCTTGTCTCCCCTTGCCTTAGCCTTGCTTGGCTTGCCTTGCCTTATCCTTGCCTTGCCTTGCCTTGCCTTGCCTTGCCTTGTCTTTCCCTTGCTTTGCGGTGCCTTCCGTTACCCTTGCCTTGCCTTGTTTTCCGTGCCTTGCCTTGCCTTCCGTTACCCTTTCCTTGCCTTGCTTTAACTTTGCGTTGCCTTGAGTTGCCTTGTCTTAGCCTTCCGATGCCTTGCCGTGCCTTGCATTCCGTTACACTATCCTTGCCTTGCCGTGACTTTCCTTCCGTTACCCTTGCCTTGCCTTAACTTTGCGTTGCCTTGCGTTGTGTTGCCTTAGCCTTGCCTTCCCTTGCCGAGCCTTGCGTTGTCCTTCCTTTGCCTTGCCGTGCCTTCCCTTACCCTTACGTTGCCTGCCGTGCATTGCCCAGCTATGTGTTGCCTTGGCCTTGCCTGGACATTCCGTGCCGTGCCTTCCCGTACCCTTGCCTTGTCTTGCTTTGCCTTCCCTTCCGTTACCCTTTGCTTGCCTTGCCGTGCACTGCCTAGCCTTGCATTGTCGTTCCTTAGCCTTGACTCCCCTTGCCTTAGCCTTTCTTGTCTTGCCGTCCCTTAAAGCGGCCTTGCATGACATTGCCTTGCTTAAGCCTTGACTTACGTTGCATTGCCTTGTCTTCTGTTACCCTTGCCTTGCCTTAACCCTGCCTTACCTTGCCTTGCCTTGCCATGTCCTTCCCTTGCCTTGCCGTGCCTTCCGTTACCCTTGTCTTGCCTTGCCGTCCCTTCCTTTACCCTTGCCTTGTCTTGCTTTGCCTTGCCGTGCCTTGCCTTCCGTTACCGTTTCCTTGCCTTATCGTTGCATTGCCTACCATTGCATTGTCTTGCCTTAGCCTTGCCTTGCCTTGCCTTGCATTCCGTTACCCTTTCCTAGCATTGCCGTGCATTGCCTAGCCTTGCGTGGCCTTGCCGAGCCTTCCGTTACCCTTGTCTTGCCTTGCCGTGCGATGCCTTGTCCTTCCCTTGCCTTGTCGAGCCTTCCGTTACCCTTGTCTTGCCTTGCCGTGCCTTCCGTTATCCTTGCCTTACCTTGCCTCCATTTGCCTTAGCCTTGCGTCGTTTGTGTTGCCTTCACTTTGCATTGAATTGCGTTGCCTTTACTCATCTTTGCATTGCCTTGCCTTGCTTTGCCTTGCCTTGCCTTGCCTTCTGTTACGCTTTCCTTGCCTTGCTGTGCCTTCCGTTACCCTTTCCTTGTCTTGCTTTGCCTTGCATTGCCTTGCCTTCTGTTACCCTTTGCTTACCTTGCCGTGCATTGCCTAGCCTTGCGTTGTCGTGCCTTAGCCTTGTCTCCCATTGCCTTAGCCTTGCTTGGCTTGCCTTGCCTTAACCTTGCCTTTATTCGCCTCATCCTTGCCTTGCCTTTCCTTGTCTTTCCCTTGCCTTGCCGTGCCTTCCGTTACCCTTGCCTTGCCTTGCTTTTCCGTGCCTTGCCTTGCCTTCCGTTACCCACTCCTTGCCTTGCCTTAACTTTGCATTGCCTTGCGTTGCCTTGCCTTAGCCTTGCTTGTCTTGCCTTCCCTAAACCTGGCCTTGCATGACATTGCCTTGCCTAAGCCTTGCCTTACTTTGCATTGCCTTGTCTTCTGTTAACCTTGCCTTGCCTTGCTTTGCCTTGCTTTGTCTTACCTTGCCTTGCATTGCGTTGCGTTGCGTTGCCTTCCGTTACCCTTTCCTTGCCTTGCCTTGCCTTGCCTTGCCTTGCTTTCTGTTACAATTTCCTGGCCTTGCCTTAACTTTGCGTTGATTTGCGTTGCCTTGCCTTAGCCTTGCCATGCCTTGCAGTGCCTTGCCTTCCGATACACTTTCCTTGCCTTTCCGTGCCTTGCCTTCTGTTACCCTTTCCTAGTCTTTCCGTGCATTGCCTAGCCTTGCGTTGTCGTGCCTTAGCCTTGTCTGCCCTTGCCTTAGCCTTGCTTGGCTTCCCTTGCCTTAACCTTGCCTTGCTTTGCGTTGCTTTGCCTTATCCTTGCCTTGCCTTGCCTTGTCTTTCCCTTGCCTTGCCGTGCCTTCAGTTACCCTTGCCTTGCCTTCCGTTACCCTTTCCTTGCCTTTCCGTGCCTTCCCTTCCGTTACCCTTTCCTTGCCTTGCCTTAACTTCGCGTTGCCTTGCGTTGCGTTGCGTTGCCTTAGCCTTGCCTTGCCTTGCGGTGCCTTGCCTGGTCCTTCCCTTGCCTTGCCATGCCTTCAGTTATCCTTGCCTTGCCTTGCTTTGCCTTGCCTTGACTTCCGGTACTCTTTCCTTGCCTTGCTGTGCCTTCCGTTACCCTATTCTTGCCTTGATTTGTCTTGCAATGCCTTACCTTCTGTTACCCTTTCCTTGCGTTGCCGTGCATTGCCTAACCTTGCGTTGTCGTGCCTTAGCCTTGTCTCCCCTTGCCTTAGCCTTGCTTGGCTTGCCTTGCCTTTTCATTGCCTTGCCTTGCCTTGCCTTGCCTTGCCTTGTCTTTCCCTTGCTTTGCGGTGCCTTCCGTTACCCTTGCCTTGCCCTGCTATTCCGTGCCTTGCCTTGCCTTCCGTTACCCTTTCCTTGCCTTGCCTTAACTTTGCGTTGCCTTGCGTTGCCTTGTCTTAGCCTTGCGTTGCCTTGCCGTTCCTTGCATTCCGTTACCCTTTCCTTGCCTTGCCGTGCCTTCCCTTAGGTTACCCTTGCCTTGCCGTAACTTTGCGTTGCCTTGCGTTGCGGTGCCTTAGCCTTGCCTTGCCTTGCCGTGCCTTGCCTTCCGTTACCATTGTCTTCCCATGCATTCCGTTACCCTTGCCTTGCCGTGCCTTGCCTTGTCCTTCCCCTGCCTTGCCGTGCCTTCCCTTACCCTTACGTTGCCTTCCGTGCATTGCCTAGCCTTGCATTGTCGTTCCTTAGCCTTGACTCCCCTTGCCTTAGCCTTTCTTTTCTTGCCGTCCCATAAACCGGCCTTGCATGACATTGCCTTACTTAAGCCTTGACTAACGTTGCATTGCCTTGTCTTCTGTTACCCTTGCCTTGCCTTAACCCTGCCTTACCTTGCCTTGCCTTGCCATGTCCTTCCCTTGCCTTGCCGTGCCTTCCGTTACCCTTGTCTTGCCTTGCCGTCCCTTCCTTTACCCTTGCCTTGTCTTGCTTTGCCTTGCCTTGCCTTGCATTCCGTTACCCTTTCCTAGCATTGCCGTGCATTGCCTAGCCTTGCGTTGCCTTGCCGAGCCTTCCGTTACCCTTGTCTTGCCTTGCCGTGCCTTGCCTTGTCCTTCCCTTACGTTGTCGAGCCTTCGGTTACCCTTGTCTTGACTTGCCGTGCCTTCTGTTACCCTTCCCTTGCCTTTCCTCCCTTTGCCTTAGCCTTGCGTCGTTTGTGTTGCCTTGACTTTGCATTGAATTGCGTTGACTTAACTCATCATTGCATTGCCTTTCCGTGCCTAGCTTCCGTTACCCTTTCCTTGCCTTGCCGTACATTGCCTAGCCTTGCGTTACCTTGCCTTAGCATTGCCTTGCCATGCCGTGCCTTGCCTTGTCCTTCCCTTGCCTTGCCGTGCCTTCCGTTACCCTTGTCTTGCCTTGCCGTGCCTTCCTTTATCCTTGCCTAGCCTTGCGTTGCCTTGCCTTAGCCTTGCCTAGCCTTGCTGTGCCTTCCCTTGTCCTTCCCTTGCCTTGCCGTGCCTTCCGTTACAGTTCCCTTGCCTTGCTTTGCCTTGCCTTCCGTTACCCTTCCCTTGCCTTGCCGCGCATTGCCTAGCCTTGCGTTGCCTTGCCTTAGGCTTTCCATGCCTTGCCCTGCCTTACCTTGTCCTTCCCATGCCTTGCCGTCCCTTCCGTTACCCTTTCCTTGCCTTGCTTTGACTTACCTTGCCTTGCCTTTCATTACCCTTTCCTTGCCTTGCTTTGCCTTGCATTGCCGTGCTTTCTGTTACCCTTTCCTTGCCTTGCCTTAACTTTGCGTTGACTTGCGTTGCCTTGCCTTAGCCTTTCCTTGCCTTGCCGTGCCGTGCCTTCCGATACCCTTTCCTTGCCTTTCCGTGCCTTGCCTTCTGTTACCCTTCCCTTGCCTTGCCTTAACTTCGCGTTCCCTTGTGTTGCGTTGCTTTGTGTAAGCCTTGCCTTGCCTTGCCGTGCCTTGCCTTGTCCTTCCCTTGCCTTGCCATGCCTTCAGTTACCCTTGCCTTGCCTTGCTTTGCCTTGCCTTGCCGTGCCTTCCGTTACACTTCCCTTGCCTTGCTTTGCCTTGCCTTGCCTTGCCTTCCATTACCCTTTCCTTGCCTTGCTTTGCCATGCATTGCCGTGCTTTCTGTTACCCTTTCCTTGCCTTGCCTTAACTTTGCGTTGACTTGCGTTGCCTTGCCTTAGCCTTTCCTTGCCTTGCCTTGCCGTGCCTTCCGATACCCTTTCCTTGCCTTTCCGTGCCTTGCCTTCTGTTACCCTTCCCTTGCCTTGCCTTAACTTCGCGTTCCCTTGTGTTGCGTTGCTTTGTGTAAGCCTTGCCTTGCCTTGCCGTGCCTTGCCTTGTCCTTCCCTTGCCTTGCCATGCCTTCAGTTACCCTTGCCTTGCCTTGCTTTGCCTTGCCTTGCCTTGCCTTCTGTTACGCTTTCCTTGCCTTGCCGTGCCTTCCGTTACCCTTTCCTTGCCTTGCTTTGCCTTGCCTTGCCTTGCCTTCTGTTACCCTTTGCTTACCTTGCCGTGCATTGCCTAGCCTTGCGTTGTCGTGCCTTAGCCTTGTCTCCCCTTGCCTTAGCCTTGCTTGGCTTGCCTTGCCTTAACCTTGCCTTTATTTGCCTTATCCTTGCCTTGCCATGCCTTGTCTTTCCCTTGCCTTGCCGTGCCTTCCGTTACCCTTGCCTTCCCATGCTATTCCGTGCCTTGCCTTGCCTTCCGTTACCCATTCCTTGCCTTGCATTAACTTTGCGTTGCCTTGCGTTGCCTTGCCTTAGCCTTGCTTATCTTGCCTTCCCTTAACCTGGCCTTGCATGACATTGCCTTGCCTAAGCCTTGCATTACGTTGCGTTGCCTTGTCTTCTGTTACCCTTGCCTTGCCTTGCTTTGCCTTGCTTTGTCTTAGCTTGCCTTGCATTGCGTTGCGTTGCCGTGCCTTCCGTTACCCTTTCCTTGCCTTGCCTTAACTTTGCGTTGCATTGCGTTGACTTGCCTTAGCCTTGCGTTGCCTTGCCGTGCCTTGCATTCCGTTACCCTTTCCTTACCTTCCCGTGCCTTCCCTTCCGTTACCCTTGCCTTGCCTTAACTATGCGTTGCCTTGCGTTGCGTTGCCTTAGCCTTACCTTGCCTTGCCGTGCCTTGCCTTCTGTTACCATTGTCTTGCCATGCATTCCGTTACCCTTGCCTTGCCGTGCCTTTCCTTGTCCTTCCCTTGCCTTGCCGTGCCTGCCCTTACCCTTACGTTGCCTGCCATGCATTGCCCAGCCATGTGTTGCCTTGGCCTTGCCTTGACTTTCCGTGCCGTGCCTTCCCGTACCCTTGCCTTGTCTTGCTTTGCCTTCCCTTCCGTTACACTTTGCTTGCCTTGCCGTGCACTGCGTAGCCTTGCATTGTCGTTCCTTAGCCTTCACTCACCTTGCCTTAGCCTTTCGTGTCTTGCCTTCCCGTAAACATGCCTTGCATGACATTGCCTTGCCTAAGCCTTGCCTTACGTTGCATTGCCTTGTCTTCTGTTACCCTTGCCTTGCCTTAACCCTGCCTTACCTTGCCTTGCCTTGCCATGTCCTTCCCTTGCCTTGCCGTGCCTTCCGTTACCCTTGTCTTGCCTTGCCGTCCCTTCCTTTACCCTTGCCTTCTCTTGCTTTGCCTTACCTTGCCTTGCCTTCCGTTACCCTTTCCTTGCCTTATCCTTGCATTTCCAACCCTTGCATTGTCTTGCCATAGCCTTGCCTTGCCTTGCCATGCATTCCGTTACCCTTTCCTAGCATTGCCGTGCATTGCCTAACCTTGCGTGGCCTTGCCGAGCCTTCCGTTACCCTTGTCTTGCCTTGCCGTGCCTTGCCTTGTCGAGCCTTCCGTTATCCTTGCCTTTCCTTGCCTCCCTTTGCCTTAGCCTTGCGTCGTTTGTGTTGCCTTCACTTTGCATTGAATTGCATTGCCTTTACTCATCTTTGCATTGCCTTGCCGTGCCTTGCCTTCCGTTACCCTTTCCTTGCCTTGCCGTACATTGCCTAGCCTGGCGTTGCCTTGACTTAGCATTGCCTTGCCATGCCGTGCCTTGCCTTGTCCTTCCCTTGCCTTGCCGTGACTTCCGTTACCCTTGTCTTGCCTTGCCTTGCCTTCCTTTACGCTTGCCTAGCCTTGAGTTGCCTTGCCTTAGCCTTGCCTTGCCTTGCTGTGCCTTCCCTTGCCTTGCCGTGCCTTCCGTTACAATTCCCTTGCCTTGCTTTGCCTTGCCTTGCCTTGCCTTCCATTACCCTTTCCTTGCCTTGCTTTGCCTTGCATTGCCGTACTTGCTGTTACCATTTCCTTGCCTTGCCTTAACTTTGCGTTGACTTGCGTTGCCTTGCCTTAGCCTTGCCTTGCCTTGCCGTGCCTTGCCTTCCGATACCCTTTCCTTGCCTTTCCGTGCCTTGCCTTCTGTTACCCTTCCCTTGCCTTGCCTTAACTTCGCGTTCCCTTGCGTTGCGTTGCTTTGTGTAAGCCTTGCCTTGCCTTGCCGTGCCTTGCCTTGTCCTTCCCTTGCCTTGCCATGCCTTCAGGTATCCTTGCCTTGCCTTGCTTTGCCTTGCCTTGCCTTGCCTTCTGTTACGCTTTCCTTGCCTTGCTGTGCCTTCCATTACCCTTTCCTTGCCTTGCTTTGCCTTGCATTGCCTTGCCTTCTGTTACCCTTTGCTTACCTTGCCGTGCATTGCCTAGCATTGAGTTGTCGTGCCTTAGCCTTGTCTCCCCGTGCCTTAGCCTTGCTTGGCTTGCCTTGCCTTAACCTTGCCCTTATTTGCCTTATCCTTGCCTTGCCTTGCCTTGCCTTGTCTTTCCCTTGCCTTGCCGTGCCTTCCGTTACCCTTGCCTTCCCTTGCTTTTCCGTGCCTTGCCTTGCCTTCCGTTACCCTTTCCTTGCCTTATCCTTGCATTTCCTACCCTTGCATTGTCTTGCCATAGCCTTGCCTTGCCTTGCCTTGCATTCCGTTACCCTTTCCTAGCATTGCCGTGCATTGCTTAGCCTTGCGTGGCCTTGCCGAGCCTTCCGTTACCCTTGTCTTGCCTTGCCGTGCCTTGCCTTGTCCTTCCTTTGCCTTGTCGAGCCTTCCGTTTTCCTTGCCTTTCCTTGCCTCCCTTTGCCTTAGCCTTGCGTCGTTTGTGTTTCCTTCACTTTGCATTGAATTGCGTTGCCTTTTCTCATCTTTGCATTGCCTTGCCGTGCCTTGCCTTCCGTTACCCTTTCCTTGCCTTGCCGTACATTGCCAAGCCTGGCGTTGCCTTGACTTAGCATTGCCTTGCCATGACGTGCCTTGTCTTGTCCTTCCCTTGCCGTGCCGTGATTTCCGTTACCCTTGTCTTGCCTTGCTGTGCCTTCCCTTGCCTTGCCGTGCCTTCGGTTACAATTCCCTTGTCTTGCTTTGCCTTGCCTTGTCTTGCCTTCCATTACCCTTTCCTGGCCTTGCTTTGCCTTGCATTGCCGTACTTTCTGTTACCATTTCCTTGCCTTGCCTTAACTTTGCGTTGACTTGCGTTGCCTTGCCTTAGCCTTGCCTTGCCTTGCCGTGCCTTGCCTTCCGATACCCTTTCCTTGCCTTTCCGTGCCTTGCCTTCTGTTACCCTTCCCTTGCCTTGCCTTAACTTCGCGTTCCCTTGCGTTGCGTTGCTTTGTGTAAGCCTTGCCTTGCCTTGCCGTGCCTTGCCTTGTCCTTCCCTTGCCTTGCCATGCCTTCAGGTATCCTTGCCTTGCCTTGCTTTGCCTTGACTTGCCTTGCCTTCTGTTACGCTTTCCTTGCCTTGCAGTGCCTTCCGTTACCCTTTCCTTGCCTTGCTTTGCCTTGCATTGCCTTGCCTTCTGTTACCCTTTGCTTACCTTGCCGTGCATTGCCTAGCCTTGAGTTGTCGTGCCTTAGCCTTGTCTCCCCTTGCCTTAGCCTTGCTTGGCTTGCCTTGCCTTAACCTTGCCTTTATTTGCCTTATCCTTGCCTTGCCTTGCCATGCCTTGTCTTTCCCTTGCCTTGCCGTGCCTCCCGTTACCCTTACCTTGCCTTGCTTTTCCGTGCCTTGCCTTGCCTTCCGTTACCCATTCCTTGCCTTGCCTTAACTTTGCATTGCCTTGCGTTGCCTTGCCTTAGCCTTGCTTGACTTGCCTTCCCTTTACCTGGCCTTGCATGACATTGCCTTGCCTAAGCCTTGCATTACGTTGCGTTGCCTTGTCTTCTGTTACCCTTGCCTTGCCTTGCTTTGCCTTGCTTTCACTTGCCTTGCCTTGCATTGCGTTGCGTTGCCTTGCCTTCCGTTACCCTTTCCTTGCCTTGCCTTAACTTTGCGTTGCATTGCGTTGACTTGCCTTAGCCTTGCGTTGCCTTGCCGTGCCTTGCATTCCGTTACCCTTTCCTTACATTCCCGTGTCTTCCCTTCCGTTACCCTTGCCTTGCCTTAACTATGCGTTGCCTTGCGTTGCGTTGCCTTAGCCTTACCTTGCCTTGCCGTGCCTTGCCTTCTGTTACCATTGTCTTGCCATGCATTCCGTTACCCTTGCCTTGCCGTGCCTTGCCTTGTCCTTCCCTTGCCTTGCCGTGCCTGCCCTTACCCTTACGTTGCCTGCCATGCATTGCCCAGCCATGTGTTGCCTTGGCCTTGCCTTGACTTTCCGTGCCGTGCCTTCCCGTACCCTTGCCTTGTCTTGCTTTGCCTTCCCTTCCGTTACACTTTGCTTGCCTTGCCGTGCACTGCGTAGCCTTGCATTGTCGTTCCTTAGCCTTCACTCACCTTGCCTTAGCCTTTCGTGTCTTGCCTTCCTTAAACATGCCTTGCATGACATTGCCTTGCCTAAGCCTTGCCTTACGTTGCATTGCCTTGTCTTCTGTTACCCTTGCCTTGCCTTAGCCCTGCCTTACCTTGCCTTGCCATGTCCTTCCCTTGCCTTGCCGTGCCTTCCGTTACCCTTGTCTTGCCTTGCCGTCCCTTCCTTTACCCTTGCCTTGTCTTGCTTTGCCTTACCTTGCCTTGCCTTCCGTTACCCTTTCCTTGCCTTATCCTTGCATTTACAACCCTTGCATTGTCTTGCCATAGCCTTGCCTTGCCTTGCCATGCATTCCGTTACCCTTTCCTAGCATTGCCGTGCATTGCCTAGCCTTGCGTGGCCTTGCCGAGCCTTCCGTTACCCTTGTCTTGCCTTGCCGTGCCTTGCCTTGTCCTTCCTTTGCCTTGTCGAGCCTTCCGTTTTCCTTGCCTTTCCTTGCCTCCCTTTGCCTTAGCCTTGCGTCGTTTGTGTTTCCTTCACTTTGCATTGAATTGCGTTGCCTTTACTCATCTTTGCATTGCCTTGCCGTGCCTTGCCTTCCGTTACCCTTTCCTTGCCTTGCCGTACATTGCCTAGCCTGGCGTTGCCTTGACTTAGCATTGCCTTGCCATGCCGTGCCTTGCCTTGTCCTTCCCTTGCCTTGCCGTGACTTCCGTTACCCTTGTCTTGCCTTGCCGTGCCTTCCTTTACGCTTGCCTAGCCTTGAGTTGCCTTGCCTTAGCCTTGCCTTCCCTTGCTGTGCCTTCCCTTGCCTTGCCGTGCCTTCCATTACAATTCCCTTGCCTTGCTTTGCCTTGCCTTGCCTTGCCTTCCATTACCCTTTCCATGCCTTGCTTTGCCTTGTATTGCCGTGCTTTCCGTTACCCTTTCCTTGCCTTGCCTTAACTTTGCGTTGACTTGCGTTGCCTTGCCTTCGCCTTGCCTTGCCTTGCCGTGCCTTGCCTTCCGATACCCTTTCCTTGCCTTTCCGTGCCTTGCCTTCTGTTACCCTTTCCTTGCCTTGCCTTAACTTCGCTTTCCCTTGCGTTGCGTTGCTTTGTGTAAGCCTTGCATTGCCTTGCCGTGCCTTGCCTTGTCCTTCCCTTGCCTTGCCATGCCTCAGGTATCCTTGCCTTGCCTTGCTTTGCCTTGACTTGCCTTGCCTTCTGTTACGCTTTCCTTGCCTTGCAGTGCCTTCCGTTACCCTTTCCTTGCCTTGCTTTGCCTTGCATTGCCTTGCCTTCTGTTACCCTTTGCTTACCTTGCCGTGCATTGCCTAGCCTTGAGTTGTCGTGCCTTAGCCTTGTCTCCCCTTGCCTTAGCCTTGCTTGGCTTGCCTTGCCTTAACCTTGCCTTTATTTGCCTTATCCTTGCCTTGCCTTGCCTTGCCTTGTCTTTCCCTTGCCTTGCCGTGCCTTCCGTTACCCTTGCCTTGCCTTGCTTTTCCGTGGCTTGCCTTGCCTTCCGTTACCCATTCCTTGCCTTGCCTTAACTTTGCATTGCCTTGTGTTGCCTTGCCTTAGCCTTGCTTGTCTTGCCTTCCCTAAACCTGGCCTTGCATGACATTGCCTTGCCTAAGCCTTGCCTTACGTTACATTGCCTTGTCTTCTGTTCCCCTTGCTTTGCCTTGCTTTGCCTTGCTTTTTCTTAGCTTCCCTTGCATTGCGTTGCGTTGCCTTGCCTTCCGTTACCCTTTCCTTGCCTTGCCGTAACTTTGCGTTGATTTGGGTTGCCTTGCCTTAGCCTTGCCTTGCCTTGCCGTGCCTTGCCTTCCGTTACCATTGTCTTGCCATGCATTCCGTTACCCTTGCCTTGCCGTGCCTTGCCTTGTCCTTCCCCTGCCTTGCCGTGCCTTCCCTTACCCTTACGTTGCCTTCCTTGCATTGCCCAGCGATGTGTTGCCTTGGCCTTGCCTTCACTTTCCGTGCCGTGCCTTCCCGTACCCTTGCCTTGTCTTGCTTTGCCTTCCCTTCCGATACACTTTGCTTGCCTTGCCGTGCACTGCGTAGCCTTGCACTGTCGTTCCTTAGCCTTCACTCACCTTGCCTTAGCCTTTCGTGTCTTGCCTTCCCTTAAACATGCCTTGCATGACATTGCCTTGCCTAAGCCTTGCCTTACGTTGCATTGCCTTGTCTTCTGTTACCCTTGCCTTGCCTTAGCCCTGCCTTACCTTGCCTTGCCTTGCCATGTCCTTCCCTTGCCTTGTCGAGCCTTCCGTTTTCCTTGCCTTTCCTTGCCTCCCTTTGCCTTAGCCTTGCGTCGTTTGTGTTTCCTTCACTTTGCATTGTATTGCGTTGCCTTTACTCATCTTTGCATTGCCTTGCCGTGCCTTGCCTTCCGTTACCCTTTCCTTGCCTTGCCGTATATTGCCAAGCCTGGCGTTGCCTTGACTTAGCATTGCCTTGCCATGCCGTGCCTTGCCTTGTCCTTCCCTTGCCTTGCCGTGATTTCCGTTACCCTTGTCTTGCCTTGCCGTCCCTTCCTTTACCCTTGCCTTGTCTTGCTTTGCCTTACCTTGCCTTGCCTTCCGTTACCCTTTCCTTGCCTTATCCTTGCATTTCCTACCCTTGCATTGTCTTGCCATAGCCTTGCCTTGCCTTGCCTTGCATTCCGTTACCCTTTCCTAGCATTGCCGTGCATTGCTTAGCCTTGCGTGGCCTTGCCGAGCCTTCCGTTACCCTTGTCTTGCCTTGCCGTGCCTTGCCTTGTCCTTCCCTTGCCTTGTCGAGCCTTCCGTTTTCCTTGCCTTTCCTTGCCTCCCTTTGCCTTAGCCTTGCGTCGTTTGTGTTTCCTTCACTTTGCATTGAATTGCGTTGCCTTTACTCATCTTTGCATTGCCTTGCCGTGCCTTGCCTTCCGTTACCCTTTCCTTGTCTTGCCGTACATTGCCAAGCCTGGCGTTGCCTTGACTTAGCATTGCCTTGCCATGCCGTGCCTTGCCTTGTCCTTCCCTTGCCGTGCCGTGATTTCCGTTACCCTTGTCTTGCCTTGCTGTGCCTTCCCTTGCCTTGCCGTGCCTTCGGTTACAATTCCCTTGCCTTGCTTTGCCTTGCCTTGCCTTGCCTTCCATTACCCTTTCCTTGCCTTTCTTTGCCTTGCATTGCCGTACTTTCTGTTACCATTTCCTTGCCTTGCCTTAACTTTGCGTTGACTTGCGTTGCCTTGCCTTAGCCTTACCTTGCCTTGCCGTGCCTTGCCTTCCGATACCCTTTCCTTGCCCGTCCGTGCCTTGCCTTCTGTTACCCTTCCCTTGCCTTGCCTTAACTTCGCGTTCCCTTGCGTTGCGTTACTTTGTGTAAGCCTTGCCTTGCCTTGCCGTGCCTTGCCTTGTCCTTCCCTTGCCTTGCCATGCCTTCAGGTCTCCTTGCCTTGCCTTGCTTTGCCTTGACTTGCCTTGCCTTCTGTTACGCTTTCCTTGCCTTGCAGTGCCTTCCGTTACCCTTTCCTTACCTTGATTGCCTTGCCTTGCCTTGCCTTCCGTTACCCTTTCCTTGCCTTGCCGTGCATTGCCTAGCCTTGAGTTGTCGTGCCTTAGCCTTGTCTCCCCTTGCCTTAGCCTTGCTTGGCTTGCCTTGCCTTAACCTTGCCTTTATTTGCCTTATCCTTGCCTTGCCTTGCCTTGCGTTTTCTTTCCCTTGCCTTGCCGTGCCTTCCGTTACCCTTGCCTTGCCTTGCTTTTCCGTGCCTTGCCTTGCCTTCCGTTACCCATTACTTGCCTTGCCTTAACTTTGCATTGCCTTGTGTTGCCTTGCCTTAGCCTTGCTTGTCTTGCCTTCCCTAAACCTGGCCTTGCATGACATTGCCTTGCCTAAGCCTTGCCTTACGTTGCATTGCCTTGTCTTCTGTTACCCTTGCTTTGCCTTGCTTTGCCTTGCTATTTCTTAGCTTCCCTTGCATTGCGTTGCGTTGCCTTGCCTTCCGTTACCCTTTCCTTGCATTGCATTGCCTTGCCTTGCCTTGCTTTCTGTTACCCTTTCCTTGCCTTGCCGTAACTTTGCGTTGATTTGGGTTGCCTTGCCTTAGCCTTGCCTTGCCTTGCCGTGCTTGCCTTCCGTTACCATTGTCTTGCCATGCATTCCGTTACCCTTGCATTGCCGTGCCTTGCCTTGTCCTTCCCCTGCCTTGCCGTGCCTTCCCTTACCCTTACGTTGCCTTCCGTGCATTGCCCAGCGATGTGTTGCCTTGGCCTTGCCTTGACTTTCCGTGCCGTGCCTTCCCGTACCCTTGTCTTGTCTTGCTTTGCCTTCCCTTCCGTTACCCTTTGCTTGCCTTGCCGTGCACTGCGTAGCCTTGCATTGTCGTTCCTTAGCCTTGACACCCCTTGCCTTAGCCTTTCGTGTCTTTCCTTCCCTTAAACCGGCCTTGCATGACATTGCCTTGCCTAAGCCTTGCCTTACGTTGCATTGCCTTGTCTTCTGTTACCCTTGCCTTGCCTTAGCCTTGCCTTACCTTGCCTTGCCTTGCCATGTCCTTCCCTTTCCTTGTCGTGCCTTCCGTTATTTTTGTCTTGCCTTGCCGTCCCTTCCTTTAACCTTGCCTTTTCTTGCTTTGCCTTACCTTGCCTTGCCTTCCGTTACCCTTTCCTTGCCTTATCCTTGCATTGCCTACCCTTGCATTGTCTTGCCTTAGCCTTGCCTTGCCTTGCATTCCGTTACCCTTTCAAGCATTGCCGTCCATTGCCTAACCTTGCGTGGCCTTGCCGAGCCTTCTGTTACCCTTGTCTTGCCTTGCCGTGCCTTGCCTTTTCCTTCCCTTGCCTTGTGGAGCCTTCCGTTACCCTTGTCTTGCCTTGCCGTGCCTTCCATTATCCTTGCCTTACCTTGCCTCCCTTTGCCTTAGCCTTGCGTCGTTTGTGTTGCCTTCACATTGCATTGAATTGCGTTGCTTTTACTCATGTTTGCATTGCCTTGCCTTGCTTTGCCTTGCCTTGCCTTGCCTTCTGTTACGCTTTCCTTGCCTTGCTGTGCCTTCCGTTACCCTTTCCTTGCCTTGCTTTGCCTTGCATTGCCTTGCCTTCTGTTACCCTTTGCTTACCTTGCCGTGCATTGCCTAGCCTTGCGTTGTCGTGCCTTAGCCTTGTCTCCCCTTGCCTTAGCCTTGCTTGGCTTGCCTTGCCTTAACCTTGCCTTTATTTGCCTCATCCTTGCCTTGCCTTGCCTTGTCTTTCCCTTGCCTTGCCGTGCCTTCCGTTACCATTGCCTTGCCGTGCTTTTCCGTGCCTTGCCTTGCCTTCCGTTACCCATTCCTTGCCTTTCCTTAACTTTGCATTGCCTTGCGTTGCCTTGCCTTAGCCTTGCTTGTCTTCCCTTCCCTAAACCTGGCCTTGCATGACATTCCCTTGCCTAAGCCTTGCCTTACGTTGCATTGCCCTGTCTTCTGTTACCCTTGCCTTACCTTGCTTTGCCTTGCTTTGTCTTACCTCGCCTTGCATTGCGTTGCGCTGCGTTGCCGTCCGTTACCCTTTCCTTGCCTTGCATTGCCTTGCCTTGCCTTGCTTTCTGTTACCCTTTCCTTGCCTTGCCTTAACTTTGCGTTGATTTGCGTTGCCTTGCCTTAGCCTTGCCATGCCTTGCAGTGCCTTGCCTTGTCCTTCCCTTGCCTTGCCTCGCTTTCAGTTACCCTTGCCTTCCCTTGATTTCCTTGCCTTGCCTTGCCTTCCGTTACGCTTTCCTTGCCGTGCTGTGCCTTCCGTTACCCTTTTCTTGCCTTGATTTGCCTTGCATTGCCTTGCCTTCTGTTACCCTTTCCTTGTCTTTCCGTGCATTGCCTAGCCTTGCGTTGTCGTGCCTCAGCCTTGTCTGCCCTTGCCTTAGCCTTGCTTGGCTTCCCTTGCCTTAACCTTGCCTTGATTTGCGTTGCTTTGCCTTATCCTTGCCTTGCCTTGCCTTGTCTTTCCCTTGCCTTGCCGTGCCTTCAGTAACCCTTGCCTTGACTTCCGTTACCCTTGTCTTGCCTTGCCGTGCCTTGCCTTGTCCTTCCCTTGCTTGTCGAGCCTTCCGTTTTCCTTGCCTTTCCTTGCCTCCCTTTGCCTTAGCCTTGCGTCGTTTGTGTTGCCTTCACTTTCCATTGAATTGCGTTGCCTTTACTCATCTTTGCATTGCCTTGCCGTGCCTTGCCTTCCGTTACCCTTTACTTACCTTGCCGTACATTGCCAAGCCTGGTGTTGCCTTGACTTAGCATGGCCTTGCCATGCCGTGCCTTGCCTTGTCCTTCCCTTGCCTTGCCGTGATTTCCGTTACCCTTGTCTTGCCTTGCCGTGCCTTCCTTTACCCTTGCCTTGCCTTGAGTTGCCTTGCCTTAGCCTTGCCTTGCCTTGCTGTGCCTTCCCTTGCCTTGCCGTGCCTTCCGTTACAATTCCCTTGCCTTGCTTTGCCTTGCCTTGCCTTGCCTTCCATTACCCTTTCCTTGCCTTGCCTTAACTTTGCCTTGCCTTGCGTTGCCTTGCCTTAGCCTTGCCTTGCCTTGCCGTGACTTGCCATGTCCTTCCCTTGCCTTGCCATGCCTTCAGTTACCTTTGCCTTGCCTTGCCTTGCCTTCCGTTACGCTTTCCTTGCCTTGCTGTGCCTTCCGTTACCCTTTTCTTGCCTTGCTTTGCGTTGCATTTCCTTGCCTTCTGTTACCCTTTCCTTGCCTAGCCGTCCATTGCCTAGTCCTTGCGTTGTCGTGCCTTAGCCTTGTCTCCCCTTGCATTAGCCTTGCTTGGCTTGCCTTTCGTTATCCTTGCCTTGCCTTGCCTTGCCTTGTCTTGCCTTCCGTTACCCTTTCCATGCATTGCCGTGCATTGCCTAGCCCTGAGTTGCCTTGCCGGGACTTCCGTTACCCTTGTCTTGCCTTGCTTTTCCGTGCCTGGCCTTGCCTTCCGTTACCCTTTCCTTGCCTTGCATTAAGTTTGCGTTGCCTTGCGTTGCCTTGCCATAGCCTTGCGTTGCCTTGCCGTGCCTTCCCTTCCGTTACCCTTGCCTTGCCTTCCCGTGCATTGCCTAGCCTTGCGTTTTCGTGGATTAGCCTTGCCTCCGCTTAACTTAGCCTTGCTTGGCTTGCCTGACCTTAACCTTGCCTTGCCTTGCCTTGCCTTGCGTTGCCTTGCCTTAGCCTTGCCTTGCCTTGGCGTGCCTTGCCTTGCCTTGTCCTTCCCTTGTTTTGCCGTGTCTTCCATTACCCTTGCCTTGCCTTGATTTGTCTTGCCTTGCCCTGCCTTCCGTTACACTTTCCTTTCCTTGCGGTGCATTGCCTAGCCGTGCGTTGTCGTGCCATAGCCTTTCCTTCCCTTGCTATAGCCTTACATGGCTTGCCTTGCCTTGCCGTGCCCTCTGTTACCCTTGCCTTTTTTGCTTTGCCTTGCCTTGCCTTGCCTTCCGTTACCCTTTCTTTGCCTTGCGGTGCCTTGCCTTAGCCTTGCCTTGCCTTGCCGTGCCTTGCCTTTCGTTACCCTTTCCTTGCCTTTCCGTGACTTGCCTTCCGTTAACCTTTCCTTGCCTTGCCTTAACGTCGTGTTGCCTTGCGTTGCCTTGCGTTGCCTTAGCCTTGCCTTGCCTTGCCGTGCCTTGCCTTCTCCTTCCCTTGCCTTGCCTTGCTTTCCTTTGCCTTGCCTTGTCTTTCCTTCCGTTACCCTTTCCTTGCCTTGCTGTGCATTCCGTTACCCTTTCCTTGCCTTGCTTTGCCTTGCATTGCCTTGCCTTCTGTTACCCTTTCCTTGCCTTGCCGTGCATTGCCTAGCCTTGCATTGTCGTTCCTTAGCCTTGACTCCCCTTGCCTTAGCCTTTCTTGTCTTGCCGTCCCATAAACCGGCCTTGCATGACATTGCCTTGCTTAAGCCTTGACTTACGTTGCATTGCCTTGTCTTCTGTTACCCTTGCCTTGCCTTAACCCTGCCTTACCTTGCCTTGCCTTGCCATGTCCTTCCCTTGCCTTGCCGTGCCTTCCGTTACCCTTGTCTTGCCTTGCCGTCCCTTCCTTTACCCTTGCCTTGTCTTGCTTTGCCTTGCCTTGCCTTCCGTTACCCTTTCCTTGCTTTATCCTTGCATTGCCTACCCTTGCATTGTCTTGCCTTAGCCTTGCCTTGCCTTTCCTTGCATTCCGTTACCCTTTCCTAGCATTGCCGTGCATTGCCTAGCCTTGCGTTGCCTTGCCGAGCTTTCCGTTACCCTTGTCTTGCCTTGCCGTGCCTTGCCTTCTCCTTCCCTTGCCTTGCCGTGCCTTCCGTTACCCTTGTCTTGCCTTGCCGTGCCTTCCTTTACCCTTGCCTAGCCTTGCGTTGCCTTGCCTTAGCCTTGCCTAGCCTTGCTGTGCCTTCCCTTGTCCTTCCCTTGCCTTGCCGAGCCTTCCGTTACCCTTGTCTTGCCTTGCCGTGCCTTGCCTTGTCCTTCCCTTGCCTTGTCGAGCCTTCCGTTTTCCTTGCCTTTCCTTGCCTCCCTTTGCCTTAGCCTTGCGTCGTTTGTGTTTCCTTCACTTTGCATTGAATTGCGTTGCCTTTACTCATCTTTGCATTGCCTTGCCGTGCCTTGCCTTCCGTTACCCTTTCCTTGCCTTGCCGTACATTGCCAAGCCTGGCGTTGCCTTGACTTAGCATTGCCTTGCCATGCCGTGCCTTGCCTTGTCCTTCCCTTGCCTTGCCGTGATTTCCGTTACCCTTGTCTTGCCTTGCCGTCCCTTCCTTTACCCTTGCCTTGTCTTGCTTTGCCTTACCTTGCCTTGCCTTCCGTTACTCTTTCCTTGCCTTATCCTTGCATTTCCTACCCTTGCATTGTCTTGCCATAGCCTTGCCTTGCCTTGCCTTGCATTCCGTTACCGTTTCCTAGCATTGCCGTGCATTGCTTAGCCTTGCGTGGCCTTGCCGAGCCTTCCGTTACCCTTGTCTTGCCTTGCCGTGCCTTGCCTTCTCCTTCCCTTGCCTTGCCTTGCTTTCCTTTGCCTTGCCTTGTCTTTCCTTCCGTTACCCTTTCCTTGCCTTGCTGTGCATTCCGTTACCCTTTCCTTGCCTTGCTTTGCCTTGCATTGCCTTGCCTTCTGTTACCCTTTCCTTGCCTTGCCGTGCATTGCCTAGCCTTGCGTTGTCGTGCCTTAGCCTTGTCTCCCCTTGCCTCAGCCTTGCTTGGCTTGGCTTGCCTTAACCTTGCCTTGCTTTGCGTTGCCTTGCCTTAGCCTTGCCTTACGTTGCATTGCCTTTTCTTTTGTTACCCTTTCCTTGCCTTGCCGTCCATTGCTTAGCCTTGCGTTGTCGTGTATTAGCTTTGTCTCCCCTTGCCTTAGCCTTGCTTGTCTTGCCTTCCCTTATCAGGGCCTTGCATGGCATTGCCTTGCCTTAGCCTTGCCTTACGTTGCATTGCCTTTTCTTCTGTTATGCTTTCCTTGGCTTTCCGTCCATTGCCTAGCCTTGCGTTGTCGTGCATTAGCTTTGTCTCCCCTTGCCTTAAACTTGCTTGTCTTGCCTTCCTTTAACCTGGCCTTGCATGACATTGCCTTGCCTTAGCCTTGCCTTACGTTGCCTTGCCTTGCCATGTCCTTCCCTTGCAGTGCCGTGCCTTCCGATACCCTTGTATTTCCTTGCCGTGCCTTCCTTTACCCTTGCCTTGCTTTGCTTTGCCTTGCCTTGCCTTCCGTTACCCTTTCCTTTCCTTAGCCGTGCATTGCCTAGCCTTGCATTGTCTTGCCTTTGCCTTGCCTTGCATTCCCTTACCCTTTCCTTGCATTGCCGTGCATTGCCTAGCCTTGCGTTGCCTTGCCGAGCCTTCCGTTACCCTTGTCTTGCCATGCCGTGCCTTGCCTTGTCCTTCCCTTGCCTTGCCGAGCCTTCCGTTACCCTTGTCTTGCCTTGCCGTGCCTTCTGTTACCCATGCCTTGCCTCCCTTTGCCTTAGCCTTGCGTCGGTTGCCTTCACTTTGCATTGCCTTGCGTTGCTTTGCCTCATGTTTGCATTGCCTTGCCTTTCCTTGCCTTCCGTTCCCCTTTCCGTGCCTTGCCGTACATTGCCTATCCTTGCGTTGCGTTGCCTTAGCATTGCCTTGCCTTGCCGTGCCTTGGCTTGTCCTTCCCTTGCCTTGCCGTACCTTCCGTTACACTTCCCTTGCCTTGCTTTCCGTTGCCTTGCCTTGCCTTCCGGTACCCTTCCCTTGCCTTGCCGTTCATTGCCTAGCCTTGCGTTGCCTTGCCTTCGCGTTTCCCTGCCTTTCGCTCCCTTGCCTTGTCCTTCCCATGCCTTGCCGTCCCTTCCGTTACCCTTGCCTTGCCTTCCTTTGCCGTTCTTTGCCTTGCCTTGCCTTGCTTTGTCTTGCCTTCAATTCCCCTTTCCTTGCCTTGCTGTGCTTTCCGTTACCCTTTCCTTGCCTTGCCGTGCACTGCATAGCCTTGCATTGTCGTGCCTTAGCCTTGACTCCCCTTGCCTTAGCCTTTCTTGTCTTGCCTTCCCTTAAACCGGCCTTGCATGATATTGCCTTGCCTTAGCCTTGCCTTACCTTGCCTTGCCTTGCCATGTCCTTACCTTGCATTGCCGTGCCTTCCATTACCCTTGTCTTGCCTTGCCGTGCCTTCCTTTACCCTTGCCTTGCCTTGCTTTGCCTTGCTTTAACTTGCCTTACCTTGCTTTAACTTGCCTTGCCTTGCTTACCATTACCATTTCCTTGCCTTGTCTTAACGTCGTGTTGCCTTGCGTTGCCTTGCCGTACCTTGCAATCCGTTACCCGTTCCTTGCCTTGCCGTGCCTTCCTTTCCGTTACCCTTTCCTTGCCTTGCCGTGCATTTCCTAGCCTTGCTTTTTCGAGGCTTAGCCTTGCCTCCCCTTAGCTTAGCCTTGCTTGGCTTGCCTGACCTTAACCTTGCGTTGCCTTGCCTTGCGTTGCCTTGCCATAGCCTTGCCTTGCCTTGGCTTGCCTTACCTTGCCTTGTCCTTCCCTTGTCTTGCCGTGCCTTCCATTACCCTTGCATTGCCTTGATTTGTTTTGCCTTGCGCTGCCTTCCGTTACCCTTTCCTTTCCTTGCGGTGCATTGCCTAGCCGTGCGTTGTCGTGCCATAGCCTTTCCTTCCCTTGCTATAGCCTTACTTGGCTTGCCTTGCCTTGCCGTGCCCTCTGTTACCCTTGCCTTTTCTTGCCTTGCCTTGCCGTGCCTTGCCTTTCCTTACCCTTTCCTTGCCTTTCCGTGCCTTGCCTTCCGTTATCCTTTCGTTGCCTTGACTTAACTTCGTGTTGCCTTGCGTTGCCTTAGCCTTGCCTTGCCTTGCCGTGCCTTGCCTTGTCCTTCCCTTGCCTTTCCTTTCCTTTCTTTGCCTTGCATTGCCTTTCCTTCTGTTACCCTTACCTTGCCTTGCCGTGCATTGCCTAGCCTTGCGTTGTCGTGCCTAGCCTTGTCTCCCCTTGCCTCAGCCTTGCTTGTCTTGCCTTGCCTTAACCTTGCCTTGCTTTGCGTTGCCTTGCCTTCTCCTTGCCTTGCCTTGCATTGCCTTGTCTTTCCCTTGCCTTGCGGTGTCTACCGTTACCCTTGCCTTGCCTTGCTTTTCCGTGCCTTGCCGTGCCTTCCGTTACCCTTTCCTTGCCTTGCCTTAACTTTGCCTTGCCATGCGTTGCCTTGCCTTAGCCTTGCCTTGCCTTGCCGTGACTTGCCATGTCCTTCCCTTGCCTTGCCATGCCTTCAGTTACCTTTGCCTTGCCTTGCCTTGCCTTCCGTTACGCTTTCCTTGCCTTGCTGTGCCTTCCGTTACCCTATTCTTGCCTTGCTTTGCGTTGCATTTCCTTGCCTTCTGTTACCCTTTCCTTGCCTAGCCGTCCATTGCCTAGTCCTTGCGTTGTCGTGCCTTAGCCTTGTCTCCCCTTGCATTAGCCTTGCTTGGCTTGCCTTGCGTTATCCTTGCCTTGCCTTGCCTTGCCTTGTCTTGCCTTCCGTTACCCTTTCCATGCATTGCCGTGCATTGCCTAGCCCTGAGTTGCCTTGCCGTGACTTCCGTTACCCTTGTCTTGCCTTGCTTTTCCGTGCCTGGCCTTGCCTTCCGTTACCCTTTCCTTGCCTTGCCTTAAGTTTGCGTTGCCTTGCGTTGCCTTGCCATAGCCTTGCGTTGCCTTGCCGTGCCTTGCAATCCGTTACCCATTCAATGCCTTGCCGTGCCTTCCCTTCCGTTACCCTTGCCTTGCCTTCCCGTGCATTGCCTAGCCTTGCGTTTTCGTGGATTAGCCTTGCCTCCGCTTAACTTAGCCTTGCTTGGCTTGCCTGACCTTAACCTTGCCTTGCCTTGCCTTGCGTTGCCTTGCCTTAGCCTTGCCTTGCCTTGGCGTGCCTTGCCTTGCCTTGTCCTTCCCTTGTTTTGCCGTGTCTTCCATTACCCTTGCCTTGCCTTGATTTGTCTTGCCTTGCCCTGCCTTCCGTTACACTTTCCTTTCCTTGCGGTGCATTGCCTAGCCGTGCGTTGTCGTGCCATAGCCTTTCCTTCCCTTGCTATAGCCTTACATGGCTTGCCTTGCCTTGCCGTGCCCTCGGTTACCCTTGCCTTTTTTGCTATGCCTTGCCTTGCCTTCCGTTACCCTTTCTTTGCCTTGCGTTGCCTTGCCTTAGCCTTGCCTTGCCTTGCCGTGCCTTGCCTTTCGTTACCCTTTCCTTGCCTTTCCGTGACTTGCCTTCCGTTAACCTTTCCTTGCCTTGCCTTAACGTCGTGTTGCCTTGCGTTGCCTTGCGTTGCCTTAGCCTTGCCTTGCCTTGCCGTGCCTTGCCTTCTCCTTCCCTTGCCTTGCCTTGCTTTCCTTTGCCTTGCCTTGTCTTTCCTTCCGTTACCCTTTCCTTGCCTTGCTTTGCCTTGCATTGCCTTGCCTTCTGTTACCCTGTCCTTGCCTTGCCGTGCATTGCCTAGCCTTGCGTTGTCGTGCCTTAGCCTTGTCTCCCCTTGCCTCAGCCTTGCTTGGCTTGGCTTGCCTTAACCTTGCCTTGCTTTGCGTTGCCTTGCCTTAGCCTTGCCTTACGTTGCATTGCCTTTTCTTCTGTTACCCTTTCCTTGCCTTGCCGTCCATTGCGTAGCCTTGCGTTGTCGTGCATTAGCTTTGTCTCCCCTTGCCTTAAACTTGCTTGTCTTGCCTTCCATTAACCTGGCCTTGCATTGCATTGCCTTGCCTTAGCCTTGCCTTACCTTCCCTTGCCTTGCCATGTCCTTCCCTTGCCTTGCCGTGCCTTCCGTTACCCTTGTATTTCCTTGCCGTGCCTTCCTTTACCCTTGCCTTGCTTTGCTTTGCCTTGCATTGCCTTGCCTTCCGTTACCCTTTCCTTGCCTTATCCGTGCATTGCCTAGCCTTGCATTGTCTTGCCTTAGCCTTGCCTTGCATTCCCTTACCCTTTCCTTGCATTGCCGTGCATTGCCTAGCCTTGCGTTGCCTTGCCGAGCCTTCCATTACCCTTGTCTTGCCATGTCGTGCCTTGCCTTGTCCTTCCCTTGCCTTGCCGAGCCTTCCGTTACCCTTGTCTTGCCTTGCCGTGCCTTCTGTTACCCATGCCTTGCCTCCCTTTGCCTTAGCCTTGCGTCGGTTGCCTTCACTTTGCATTGCCTTGCGTTGCGTTGCCTCATCTTTGCATTGCCTTGCCTTTCCTTGCCTTCCGTTACCCTTTCCGTGCCTTGCCGTACATTGCCTATCCTTGCGTTGCGTTGCCTTAGCATTGCCTTGCCTTGCCGTGCCTTGCCTTGTCCTTCCCTTGCCTTGCCGTACCTTCCGTTACACTTCCCTTGCCTTGCTTTGCCTTGCCTTGCCTTGCCTTCCGGTACCCTTCCCTTGCCTTGCCGTGCATTGCCTAGCCTTGCGTTGCCTTGCCTTCGCCTTTCCCTGCCTTTCGCTCCCTTGCCTTGTCCTTCCCATGCCTTGCCGTCCCTTCCGTTACCCTTGCCTTGCCTTCCTTTGCCGTTCTTTGCCTTGCCTTGCCTTGCTTTGTCTTGCCTTCAATTCCCCTTTCCTTGCCTTGCTGTGCCTTCCGTTACCCATTCCTTGCCTTGCCTTGCCTTGCCTTCCGGGTACCCTTCCCTTGCCTTGCCGTGCATTGCCTAGCCTTGCGTTGCCTTGCCTTCGCCTTTTCCTGCCTTTCGCTCCCTCGCCTTGTCCTTCCCATGCCTTGCCGTCCCTTCCGTTACCCTTGCCTTGCCTTCCTTTGCCGTTCTTTGCCTTGCTTTGCCTTGCTTTATCTTGCCTTCAATTCCCCTTTCCTTGCCTTGCTGTGCCTTCCGTTACCCTTTCCTTGCCTTGCCGTGCACTGCATAGCCTTGCATTGTCGTGCCTTAGCCTTGACTCCCCTTGCCTTAGCCTTTCTTGTCTTGCCTTCCCTTAAACGGGCCTTGCATGATATTGCCTTGCCTTAGCCTTGCCTTACCTTGCCTTGCCTTGCCATGTCCTTACCTTGCCTTGCCGTGCCTTCCATTACCCTTGTCTTGCCTTGCCGTGCCTTCCTTTACCCTTGCCTTGCCTTGCTTTGCCTTGCTTTAACTTGCCTTACCTTGCTTTAACTTGCCTTGCCTTGCTTACCGTTACCATTTCCTTGCCTTGTCTTAACATCGTGTTGCCTTGCGTTGCCTTGCCGTAACTTGCAATCCGTTACCCGTTCCTTGCCTTGCCGTGCCTTCCTTTCCGTTGCCCTTTCCTTGCCTTCCCGTGCCTTTCCTAGCCTTGCTTTTTCGAGGCTTAGCCTTGCCTCCCCTTAGCTTAGCCTTGCTTGGCTTGCCTGACCTTAACCTTGCGTTGCCTTGCCTTGCGTTGCCTTGCCATAGCCTTGCCTTGCCTTGGCGTGCCTTATGTTGCCTTGTCCTTCCCTTGTCTTGCCGTGCCTTCCATTGCCCTTGCATTGCCTTGATTTGTTTTGCCTTGCCCTGCCTTCCGTTACCCTTTCCTTTCCTTGCGGTGCATTGCCTAGCCGTGCGTTGTCGTGCCATAGCCTTTCCTTCCCTTGCTATAGCTTTACTTGGCTTGCCTTGCCTTGCCGTGCTCTATGTTACCCTTGCCTTTTCTTGCCTTGCCTTGCCGTGCCTTGCCTTTCGTTACCCTTTCCTTGCCTTTCCGTGCCTTGCCTTCCGTTATCCTTTCGTTGCCTTGACTTAACTTCTTGTTGCCTTGCGTTGCCTTGGCCTTGCCTTGCCGTGCCGTGCCTTGCATTGTGCTTCCCTTGCCTTTCCTTTCCTTGCTTTGCCTTGCATTGCCTTGCCTTCTGTTACCCTTACCTTGCCTTGCCGTGCATTGCCTAGCCTTGCGTTGTCGTGCCTAGCCTTGTCTCCCCTTGCCTCAGCCTTGCTTGTCTTGCCTTGCCTTAACCTTGCCTTGCTTTGCGTTGCCTGGCCTTCTCCTTGCCTTGCCTTGCATTGCCTTGTCTTTCCCTTGCCTTGCGGTGTCTACCGTTACCCTTGCCTTGCCTTGCTTTTCCGTGCCTTGCCGTGCCTTCCGTTACCCTTTCCTTGCCTTGCCTTAACTTTGCCTTGCCTTGCGTTGCCTTGCCTTAGCCTTGCCTTGCCTTGCCGTGACTTGCCATGTCCTTCCCTTGCCTTGCCATGCCTTCAGTTACCTTTGCCTTGCCTTGCCTTGCCTTCCGTTACGCTTTCCTTGCCTTGCTGTGCCTTCCGTTACCCTTTTCTTGCCTTGCTTTGCGTTGCATTTCCTTGCCTTCTATTACCCTTTCCTTGCCTAGCCGTCCATTGCCTAGTCCTTGCGTTGCCGTGCCTTAGCCTTGTCTCCCCTTGCATTAGCCTTGCTTGGCTTGCCTTGCGTTATCCTTGCCTTGCCTTGCCTTGCATTGTCTTGCTTTCTGTTACCCTTTCCATGCATTGCCGTGCATTGCCTAGCCCTGAGTTGCCTTGCCGGGACTTCCGTTACCCTTGTCTTGCCTTGCATTTCCGTGCCTGGCCTTGCCTTCCGTTACCCTTTCCTTGCCTTGCTTTAAGTTTGCGTTGCCTTGCGTTGCCTTGCCATAGCCTTGCGTTGCCTTGCCGTGCCTTGCATTCCGTTACCCATTCCTTGCCTTGCCGTGCCTTCCCTTCCGTTACCCTTGCCTTGCCTTCCCGTGCATTGCCTAGCCTTGCGTTTTCGTGGATTAGCCTTGCCTCCGCTTAACTTAGCCTTGCTTGGCTTGCCTGACCTTAACCTTGCCTTGCCTTGCCTTGCGTTGCCTTGCCTTAGCCTTGCCTTGCCTTGGCGTGCCTTGCCTTGCCTTGTCCTTCCCTTGTTTTGCCGTGTCTTCCATTACCCTTGCCTTGCCTTGATTTGTCTTGCCTTGCCCTGCCTTCCGTTACACTTTCCTTTCCTTGCGGTGCATTGCCTAGCCGTGCGTTGTCGTGCCATAGCCTTTCCTTCCCTTGCTATAGCCTTACATGGCTTGCCTTGCCTTGCCGTGCCCTCGGTTACCCTTGCCTTTTTTGCTTTGCCTTGCCTTGCCTTGCCTTCCGTTACCCTTTCTTTGCCTTGCGTTGCCTTGCCTTAGCCTTGCCTTGCCTTGCCGTGCCTTGCCTTTCATTACCCTTTCCTTGCCTTTCCGTGACTTGCCTTCCGTTAACCTTTCCTTGCCTTGCCTTAACGTCGTGTTGCCTTGCGTTGCCTTGCGTTGCCTTAGCCTTGCCTTGCCTTGCCGTGCCTTGCCTTCTCCTTCCCTTGCCTTGCCTTGCTTTCCTTTGCCTTGCCTTGTCTTTCCTTCCGTTACCCTTTCCTTGCCTTGCTTTGCCTTGCATTGCCTTGCCTTCTGTTACCCTTACCTTGCCTTGCCGTGCATTGCCTAGCCTTGCGTTGTCGTGCCTTAGCCTTGTCTCCCCTTGCCTCAGCCTTGCTTGGCTTGCCTTGCCTTAACCTTGCCTTGCTTTGCGTAGCCTTGCCTTATCCTTGCCCTGCTTTGCCTTGCCTTGCCTTGTCTTTCCCTTGTCTTGCCGTGCCTTCCGTTACCCTTGCCTTGCCTTTATTTGTCTTGCATTGCCCTGCCTCCGTTACCCTTCCCTTGCCTTGCCGTGCATTGCGTAGCCTTCCGATGCCTTGCCTCAGCCTTTCCTTGCCTTGCCTTGCCTTGTCCTTACCTTCCCTTGCCTTGCCTTGCCTTGCCTTGCGTTATCCTTTCCTTGCCTTGCTTTGCCTTGCATTGCTTTGCCTTCTGTTACCCTTTCCTTGCCTTGCCTGAAATTGGCGTTGCCTTGCGTTGCCTTGCCTTAGCCTTGCCTTGCCTTGCCATGCCTTGCCTTCCGTTACGTTTTCCTTGCCTTGCCGTACCTTGCGTAGCGTTACCCTTTCCTTGCCTTGCCTAAACTTCGCGTTGCCTTGCTTTGTGTTACGTTGCCTTAGCCTTGCTTTGCTTTGCCTTGCCTTGCCTTCCGTTACCATTGTCTTGCCTTGCCATGCCTTCGGTTACCCTTGCCTTGCCGTGCCTTCCCTTACCGTTACCTTGCCTTGCCCTGCATTGCCCAGCCTTCTATTGCCTTGGCCTTGCCTTGACTTGCCGTGGCGTGCCTTCCATTACCCTTGCCTTGCCTTGCCTTGCCTTCTGTTAACCTTTCCTTGCCTTGCCGTGTATTGCCTAGCTTTGCGTTGTCGTGCCTTTGCCTTGACTCCCCTTGCCTTAGCCTTGCTTGTCTTGCCTTCCCTTAACCTGGCCATGAATGTCATTGCCTTGCCTTAGCCTTGCCTTACCTTGCCTTGCCTTATCTTCTGTTACCCTTTCCTTGCCTTGCCGTACATTGCCTAGCCTTGCGTTGTCGTGCCATAGCACTGACTCCCCTTGCCTTAGCCTTGCTTGTCTTGCCTTCCCTTAACCTGGCCTTGCATGACATTGCCTTGCCTTAGCCTTGTCCTTCCCTTGCCTTGCCGAGCCTTCCGTTACCCTTGTCTTGCCTTGCCGTGCCTTCCGTTACCCTTGCCTTGCCTTGCCTCCCCTTGCCTCAGCCTTGCTTGGCTTGCCTTGACATAACCTTGCCTTGCTTTGCGTTGCCTTGCCTTATCCTTGCCTTGCCTTGCCTTGTCTTTCCTTTGCCTTTCCGTGCCTTCCGTTACCCTTGCCTTGCCTTGCTTTTCCTTGCCTTGCCTTGCCTTCCGTAACCCTTTCCTTGCCTTGCCTTAACCTTGGGTTACATTGCGTTGCCTTGCCTTAGCCTTGCCTTGTCTTGCCGTGCCTTGCATTCCGTTATCCTTTCCTTGATTTGGCGTGCCTTCCCTTCCGTTACCCTTGCGTTGCCTTAACTTTGCGTTGCCTTGCGTTGCGTTGCGTTGCCTTAGCCTTGCCTTGCTTTGGCTTGCCTTGCCTTCCGTTACAATTGTCTTGCCTTGCCATGCCTTCGATTACCCTTGCCTTGCCGTGCCTTCCCTTACCGTTACCTTGCCTTGCCGTGCATTGCCCAGCCTTCTGTTGCCTTGGTCTTGCCTTCACTTGCCGTGGCGTGCCTTCCATTACCCTTGCCTTGCCTTGCCTTGCCTTCTGTTAACCTTTCCTTGCCTTGCCGTGCATTGCCTCGCCTTGCGTTGTCGTGCCTTAGCCATGTCTGCCCTTGCCTTAGCCTTGCTTGGCTTGACTTGCCTTATCCTTTCCTTGCCTTGCCTTGCCTTGCCTTGTCTTTCCCTTGTCTTGCCGTGCCTTCCGTTAACCTTGCCTTGCCTTTATTTGTCTTGCATTGCCCTGCCTTCCGTTACCCTTCCCTTGCCTTGCCGTGCATTGCGTAGCCTTCTGATGCCTTGCCTCAGCCATTCCTTGCCTTGCCTTGCCTTGTCCTTCCCTTGCCTTGCCTTCCCTTGCATTGCGTTACCCTTTCCTTGCCTTGCGTTGCCTTGCATTGCTTGCCTGAAATTGGCGTTGCCTTGCGTTGCCTTGCCTTAGCCTTGCTTTGCCTTGCCATGCCTTACCTTCCGTTACGTTTTCCTTGCCTTGCCGTGCCTTGCGTAGCATTACCCTTTCCTTGCCTTGCCTAAACTTCGCGTTGCCTTGCTTTGGGTTGCGTTGCCTTAGCCTTGCTTTGCTTTGCCTTGCCTTGCCTTCCGTTACCATTGTCTTGCCTTGCCATGCCTTCGGTTTCCCTTGCCTTGCCGTGCCTTCCCTTACCGTTACCTTGCCTTGCCCTGCATTGCCCAGCCTTCTATTGCCTTGGCCTTGCCTTGACTTGCCGTGGCGTGCCTTCCATTACCCTTGCCTTGCCTTGCCTTGCCTTCTGTTAACCTTTCCTTGCCTTGCCGTGTATTGCCTAGCTTTGCGTTGTCGTGCCTTTGCCTTGACTCCCCTTGCCTTAGCCTTGCTTGTCTTGCCTTCCCTTAACCTGGCCATGAATGTCATTGCCTTGCCTTAGCCTTGCCTTACCTTGCCTTGCCTTGCCTTGCCTTCTGTTACCCTTTCCTTGCCTTGCCTTCCGTTACTCTTGCCTTGTCTTGCCTTGCTTGCCTTGCCATGCCTTCAGTTACCCTTGCCTTGCCGTGCCTTGCCTTCCGTTACCTTGCCTTGCCGTGCATTGCCCAGCCTTCTGTTGCCTTGGCCTTGCCTTTACTTGCCGTGGCGTGCCTTCCATTACCCTTGCCTTGCCTTGCCTTTCCTTCTGTTAACCTTTCCTTGCCTTGCCGTGCATTGCCTAGCCTTGCGTTGTCGTGCCTTTGCCTTGACTCCCCTTGCCTTAGCCTTGCTTGGCTTGACTTGCCTTATCCTTTCCTTGTCTTTCCTTGCCTTGCCTTGCCTTGCCTTTCCCTTGCCTTGAGGTGCCTTGCGTTACCCTTGCCTTGCCTTGCTTTTCCGTGCCTTGCCTTGCCTTCCGTTACCCTTTCCTTGGTTTGCCTTAACTTTGCGTTGCCTTTCGTTGCCTTGTCTTAGTCTTGCGTTGCCTTGCCGTGCCTTGCATTCCGTTACCCTTTCCTTGCCTTGCCGTGCCTTCCCTTCCGTTACCCTTGCCTTGCCTTGCCTTAACGTTGCCTCGCCTTGCGTTGCGATGCGTTGCCTTATCCTTGCCTTGCCTTGCCGTGCCTTGTCCTTGCCTTGCTTTGCCTTGCCTTCCCTTGCCTTCCGTTACGCTTTCCTTGACTTGTTGTGCCTTCCGTTACCCTTTATTTGCCTTGCTTTGCCTTGCATTGCCTTGCCTTCTGTTACCCTTTACTTGCCTTGCCGTGCATTGCCTAGCCTTGCGTTGTCGTGCATTAGCCTTGTCTCCCCTTGCCTTAGCCTTGCTCGCCTTGCCTTGCCTTAACCTTGCCTTGCTTTGCGTTGCTTTGCCTTATCCTTGCCTTGCCTTGTCTTTCCCTTGCCTTGCCGTGCCTTCCGTTACCCTTGCCTTGCCTTGCATTTCCGTGCCTTTCCTTCCCTTCCGTTACCCTTTCCTTCCCTTACCGTACATTGCCTAGCCTTGCGTTTCGTTGCCTTAGCATTGCCTTGCCATGCCGTGCCTTGCCTTGTCCTTCCCTTGCCTTGCCGTGCCTTCCGTTACCCTTGTCTTGCCTTGCCGTGCCTTCCTTTACCCTTGCCTAGCCTTGCGTTGCCTTGCCTTAGCCTTGCCTTGCCTTGCCGTGCCTTGCCTTCTCCTTCCCTTGTCTTGCCGTACCTTCCGTTACCCTTCCCTTGCCTTGCTTTGCCTTGCCTTGCTTTGACTTTCCTTAGCCTTTCTTTGCCTTTCCCTGCCTTGCCTTGTCCTTCCCATGCCTTGCCGTCCGTTCCGTTGGCCTTGCCTTGCCTTGCTTTGCCTTGCTTTGCCTTGCTTTGACTTGCCTTGCCTTGCTTTGCCTTGCATTGCCTTGCTTACTGTTACCCTTTCCTTGCCTTGCCTTAACTTTGCGTTGACTTGCGTTGCCTTGTCTTAGCCTTGCCTTGCCTTGCCGTGCCTTGCCTTCCGATACCCTTTCCTTGCCTTTCCGTGCATTGCCTTTCGTTACCCTTTCCTTGCCGTGCCTTAACTTCGCGTTGCCTTGCGTAGAGTTGCGTTGTATAAGCCTTGCCTTGCCTTGCCGTGCCGTGCCTTGCCTTGTCCTTCCCTTCCCTTGCCATGCCTTCAGTTACCCTTGCCTTACCTTGCTTTGCCTTGCCTTCCCTTGCCTTCCGTTACGCTTTCCTTGCCTTGCTGTACCTTCCGTTACCCTTTATTTGCCTTGCTTTGCCTTGCATTGCCTTGCCTTCTGTTACCCTTCCCTTGACTTGCCGTACATTGCCTAGCCTTGCGTTGTCGTGCCTTAGCCTTGTCTCCACTTGCCTTAGCCTTGCTCGGCTTGCCTTGCCTTAACCTTGCCTTGCTTTGCGTTGCTTTGCCGAATCCTTGCCTTGCCTTACATTGCCTTGTCTTGCCCTTGCCTTGCCGTGCCTTCCGTTACCCTTGACTTGCCTTGCTTTTCCGTGCCTTGCCTTGCCTTCCGTTACCCTTTCCTTGCCTTGCCTTAACTTTGCCTTGCCTTGCGTTGCCTTGCCTTAGCCTTGCCTTGCCTTGCCGTGACTTGCTTTGTCCTTCCCTTGCCTTGCCATGCCTTCAGTTACCTTTGCCTTGCCTTGCCTTGCCTTCCGTTACGCTTTCCTTGCCTTGCTGTGCCTTCCGTTACCCTTTTCTTGCCTTGCTTTGCGTTGCATTTCCTTGCCTTCTGTTACCCTTTCCATGCCTAGCCGTCCATTGCATAGTCCTTGCGTTGTCGTGCCTTAGCCTTTTCTCTTCTTGCATTAGCCTTGCTTGGCTTGCCGTGCGTTATCCTTGCCTTGCCTTGCCTTGCCTTGTCTTGCCTTCCGTTACCCTTTCCATGCATTGCCGTGCATTGCCTAGCCCTGCGTTGCCTTGCCGGGACTTCCGTTACCCTTGTCTTGCCTTGCTTTTCCGTGCCTGGCCTTGCATTCCGTTACCCTTTCCTTTCCTTGCCTTAAGTTTGCGTTGCCTTGCGTTGCCTTGCCATAGCCTTGCGTTGCCTTGCCGTGCCTTGCAATCCGTTACCCATTCCTTGCCTTGCCGTGCCTTCCCTTCCGTTACCCTTGCCTTGCCTTGCCGTGCATTGCCTAGCCTTGCGTTTTCGTGGCTTAGCCTTGCCTCCCCTTAACTTAGCCTTGCTTGGCTTGCCTGACCTTAACCTTGCCTTGCCTTGCCTTGCGTTGCCTTGCCTTAGCCTTTCCTTGCCTTGGCGTGCCTTGCCTTGCCTTGTCCTTCCCTTGTTTTGCCGTGTCTTCCATTACCCTTGCCTTGCCTTGATTTGTCTTGCCTTGCCCTGCCTTCCGTTACCCTTTCCTTTCCTTGCGGTGCTTTGCCTAGCCGTGCTTTGTCGTGCCATAGCCTTTCCTTCCCTTGCTATAGCATTACATGGCTTGCCTTGCCTTGCCGTGCCCTCTGTTACCCTTGCCTTTTCTTGCTTTGCCTTGCCTTGCCTTGCCTTCCGTTACCCTTTCTTGGCCTTGCGTTGCCTTGCCTTAGCCTTGCCTGGCCTTGCCGTGCCTTGCCTTTCGTTACCCTTTCCTTGCCTTTCCGTGACTTGCCTTCCGTTAACCTTTCCTTGCCTTGCCTTAACGTCGTGTTGCCTTGCGTTGCCTTGCGTTGCCTTAGCCTTGCCTTGCCTTGCCGTGCCTTGCCTTCTCCTTCCCTTGCCTTGCCTTGCTTTCCTTTGCCTTGCCTTGTCTTTCCTTCCGTTACCCTTTCCTTGCTTTGCTGTGCATTCCGTTACCCTTTCCTTGCCTTGCTTTGCCTTGCATCGCCTTGCCTTCTGTTACCCTTTCCTTGCCTTGCCGTGCATTGCGTAGCCTTCCGATGCCTTGCCTTAGCCTTTCCTTGCCTTGCCCTGCCTTGCCTTTTCCTTCCCATGCCTTTCTGTCCCTTCCGTTAACCTTGCCTTGCCTTGCTTTGCCTTGCTTTTACTTGCCTTGCCTTGCTTTGCGTTGCCTTGCCTTGCCTTCCGTTACACTTCCCTTGCCTTGCCTTGCCTTGCCTTGCCTTGCCTTGCCTTCCGTTACCCTTTCCTTGCCTTGCCGTGCATTGCCTAGCCTTGCGTTGCCTTGCCTTAGCCTTTCCTTGCCTTGCCCTGCCTTGCCTTGTCCTTCCCATACCTTGCTGTCCCTTCCGTTAACGTTGCCTTGCCTTGCTTTGCCTTGCTTTGACTTGCCTTGCCTTGCTTTGCGTTGCCTTGCCTTGCCTTCCGTTACACTTTCCTTGCCTTGCTTTGCCTTGCTTTGCCTTGCTTTCTGTTAAAATTTACTTGCCCTGCCTTAACTTTGCATTGACTTGCGTTGCTTTGCCTTAGCCTTGCCATGCCTTCCCGTGCCTTGCCTTCCGATACCCTTTCCTTGCATTTCCGTGCTTTGCCTTCCATTACCCTTTCCTTGCCTTGCCTTAACTTCGCGTTGCCTTGCGTTGCGTTGCATTGTATAAGCCTTGCCTTGCCTTGCCGTGCCTTGCCTTGTCCTTCCCTTGCCTTGCCATGCCTTCAGTTACCCTTGCCTTGCCTTGCTTTGCCTTGCCTTGCCTTACCTTCCGTTACCCTTTCCTTGCCTTGCTGTGCCTTCCGTTACCCTTTTCTTGCCTTGCTTTTCCTTGCAATGCCTTGCCTCTGTTACCCTTTCCTTGCCTTGACGTGCATTGCCTAGCCTTGCGTTGTCGTGCCTTAGCCTTGTCTCCACTTGCCTTAGCCTTGCTCGGCTTGCCTTGCCTTAACCTTGCCTTGCTTTGCGTTGCTTTGCCGAATCCTTCCCTTGCCTTACATTGCCTTGTCTTGCCCTTGCCTTGCCGTGCCTTCCGTTACCCTTGACTTGCCTTGCTTTTCCGTGCCTTGCCTTGCCTTCCGTTACCCTTTCCTTGCCTTGCCTTAACTTTGCCTTGCCTTGCGTTGCCTTGCCTTAGCCTTGCCTTGCCTTGCCGTGACTTGCCTTGTCCTTCCCTTGCCTTGCCATGCCTTCAGTTACCTTTGCCTTACCTTGCCTTGCCTTCCGTTACGCTTTCCTTGCCTTGCTGTGCCTTCCGTTACCCTTTTCTTGCCTTGCTTTGCGTTGCATTTCCTTGCCTTCTGTTACCCTTTCCATGCCTAGCCGTCTTTTGCCTAGTCCTTGCGTTGTCGTGCCTTAGCCTTGTCTCCTCTTGCATTAGCCTTGCTGGGCTTGCCGTGCGTTATCCTTGCCTTGCCTTGCCTTGCCTTGTCTTGCCTTCCGTTACCCTTTCCATGCATTGCCGTGCATTGCCTAGCCCTGCGTTGCCTTGCCGGGACTTCTGTTACCCTTGTCTTGCCTTGCTTTTCCGTGCCTGGCCTTGCATTCCGTTACCCTTTCCTTGCCTTGCCTTAAGTTTGCGTTGCCTTGCGTTGCCTTGCCATAGCCTTGCGTTGCCTTGCCGTGCCTGGCAATCCGTTACCCATTCCTTGCCTTGCCGTGCCTTCCCTTCCGTTACCCTTGCCTTGCCTTGCCGTGCATTGCCTAGCCTTGCGTTTTCGTGGCTTAGCCTTGCCTCCCCTTAACTTAGCCTTGCTTGGCTTGCCTGACCTTAACCTTGCCTTGCCTTGCCTTGCGTTGCCTTGCCTTAGCCTTGCCTTGCCTTGGCGTGCCTTGCCTTGCCTTGTCCTTCCCTTGTTTTGCCGTGTCTTCCATTACCCTTGCCTTGCCTTGATTTGTCTTGCCTTGCCCTGCCTTCCGTTACCCTTTCCTTTCCTTGCGGTGCTTTGCCTAGCCGTGCTTTGTCGTGCCATAGCCTTTCCTTCCCTTGCTATAGCATTACATGGCTTGCCTTGCCTTGCCGTGCCCTCTGTTACCCTTGCCTTTCTTGCTTTGCCTTGCCTTGCCTTGCCTTCCGTTACCCTTTCTTGGCCTTGCGTTGCCTTGCCTTAGCCTTGCCTGGCCTTGCCGTGCCTTGCCTTTCGTTACCCTTTCCTTGCCTTTCCGTGACTTGCCTTCCGTTAACCTTTCCATGCCTTGCCTTAACGTCGTGTTGCCTTGCGTTGCCTTGCGTTGCCTTAGCCTTGCCTTGCCTTGCCGTTCCTTGCCTTCTCCTTCCCTTGCCTTGCCTTGCTTTCCTTTGCCTTGCCTTGTCGTTCCTTCCGTTACCCTTTCCTTGCTTTGCTGTGCATTCCGTTACCCTTTCCTTGCCTTGCTTTGCCTTGCATCGCCTTGCCTTCTGTTACCCTTTCCTTGCCTTGCCGTGCATTGCCTAGCCTTGCGTTGTCGTGCCTTAGCCTTGTCTCCCCTTGCATCAGCCTTGCTTGGCTTGGCTTGCCTTAACCTTGCCTTGCTTTGCGTTACCTTGCCTTAGCCTTGCCTTACGTTGCATTGCCTTTTCTTCTGTTACCCTTTCCTTGCATTGCCGTCCATTGCCTGGCCTTGCGTCGTCGTGCATTAGCTGTGTCTCCCCTTGCCTTAGCCTTGCTTGTCTTGCCTTCCCTTATCCTGGCCTTGCATGGCATTGCCTTGCCTTAGCCTTGCCTTACGTTGCATTGCCTTTTCTTCTGTTACGCTTTCCTTGCCTTTCCGTCCATTGCCTAGCCTTGCGTTGTCGTGCATTAGCTTTGTCTCCCCTTGCCTTAAACTTGCTTGTCTTGCCTTCCTTTAACCTAGCCTTGCATGACATTGCCTTGCCTTAGCCTTGCCTTACCTTCCCTTGCCTTGCCATGTCCTTCCCTTGCCTTGCCGTGCCTTCCGTTACCCTTGTATTTCCTTGCCGTGCCTTCCTTTACCCTTGCCTTGCTTTGCTTTGCCTTGCATTGCCTTGCCTTCCGTTACCCTTTCCTTGCCTTATCCGTGCATTGCCTAGCCTTGCATTGTCTTGCCTTAGCCTTGCCTTGCATTCCCTTACCCTTTCCTTGCATTGCCGTGCATTGCCTAGCCTTGCGTTGCCTTGCCGAGCCTTCCGTTACCCTTGTCTTGCCATGCTGTGCCTTGCCTTGTCCTTCCCTTGCCTTGCCGAGCCTTCCGTTACCCTTGTCTTGCCTTGCCGTGCCTTCTGTTACCCATGCCTTGCCTCCCTTTGCCTTAGCCTTGCGTCGGTTGCCTTCACTTTGCATTGCCTTGCGTTGCTTTGCCTCATCTTTGCATTGCCTTGCCTTGCCTTGCCTTCCGTTACCCTTTCCTTGCCTTGCCGTACATTGCCTAGCCTTGCGTTGCGTTGCCTTAGCATTGCCTTGACTTGCCGTGCCTTGCAATCCGTTACCCATTCCTTGCCTTGCCGAGCCTTCCGTTAACCTTGCCTTGCCTTGCCGTGCCTTCCGTTACGCCTTGCCTTGCCTTGCCTTCTTGCCTTGCCTTGCCTTGCCTTGCCTTCCTTGCCTTGCTTGCCTTGCCGTCCTTGCCTTGCCTTGCCGTACTTTGCATTGCCTTGCGTTGCCTTTCCTCAGCTTTGCCTTGCCTTGCCTTGCCTTGCCTTTCCTTGCCTTGCCTTCCTTTCCTTCCCTTGCCTTGCCTTGCCTTTTAGCCTTGCCGTTGCCTTGCCTTGCCTTGCCTTCCCTTCTTGCCTTGCCTTGCCTTCGTTACCCTTTCCTTGCCTTGCTTTGCGTTGCACTTGCCTTGCCTTCGTTACCCTTTCCTTGCCTGCCTTTGCCTGCCTTCCCTTGCCTTGCCTTGCCTTCCCTTTGCTTACCCTTCCCTTGCCTTGCCTGTTGCTCCTTCCTTGCCTTGCCGTGCATTGCCTAGCCTTGCTGCATTGCCTTGCGTTGCCTTTCCTCGCTTTGCATGCCTTGACGGCCTTACCTTTCTTTACCCTTTCCTTGCCTTGCCGTGCATTGCCTAGCCTGCGTTGCCTGCCTTGCCTTGCCTTCCCTTGCCGTGCCTTGCTGTATTCCCTTTCCTTGCCCTTCCGTTGCCTTGCCTTGCTTGCCGTGCCTTGCCTTGCCTTGCGTTACCCTTGCCCTTCCTTACGGTGCATTGCCTTGCATTTCGTTGCCTTGCCTTTCCTTCCTTTGCTTGCGTTGCCTTGCCTTGCCCCCTTGCCTTCTTGCTTTGCCTTGCCTTGCCTTCCCTTCCGTTACCCTTTTGCCTTGCCTTAACTTTGCCTTGCGTTGCTTTGCCTTAGCCTTGCCATGCCTTGCCGTGCCTTGCCTTCCGATACCCTTTCCTTGCATTTCCGTGCTTTGCCTTCCATTACCCTTTCCTTGCCTTGCCTTAACTTCGCGTTGCCTTGCGTTGCGTTGCATTGTATAAGCCTTGCCTTGCCTTGCCGTGCCTTGCCTTGTCCTTCCCTTGCCTTGCCATGCCTTCAGTTACCCTTGCCTTGCCTTGCCTTCCATTACCATTTCCTTGCCTTGTCTTAACGTCGTGTTGCCTGGCGTTGCCTTAGCCTTGCCTTGCTTTGCCGTGCCTTGCCTTGTCCTTCCCTTGCCTTTCCTTTCCTTGCTTTGCCTTGCATTGCCTTGCCTTCTGTTACCCTTACCTTGCCTTGCCGTGCATTGCCTAGCCTTGCGTTGTCGTGCCTTAGCCTTGTCTCCCCTTGCCTCAGCCTTGCTTGCCTTGCCTTGCCTTAACCTTGCTTTCCTTTGCGTTGCCTTTACTCATCTTTGCATTGCCTTGCCGTGCCTTGCCTTCCGTTTCCCTTTCCTTACCTTGCCGTACATTGCCTAGCCTTGCGTTGCCTTGCCTTAGCATTGCCTTGCCATGCCGTGCCTTGCCTTGTCCTTCCCTTACCTTTCCGTGCCTTCCGTTACCCTTGTCTTGCCTTGCCGTGCCTTCGTTTACCCTTGCCTAGCCTTGCGTTTCCTTGACTTAGCCTTGCCTTGCCTTTCCGTGCCTTGCCTTGTCCTTCCCTCTCCTTGCCGAGCCTTCCGTTACCCTTGTCTTGCCATGCCGTGCCTTGCCTTGGCCTTCCCTTGCCTTGCCGAGCCTTCTGTTACCCTTGTCTTGCCTTGCCGTGCCTTCTGTTACCCATGCCTTGCCTCCCTTTGCCTTAGCCTTGCGTCGGTTGCCTTCACTTTGCATTGCCTTGCGTTTCTTTGCCTCATCTTTGCATTGCCTTGCCTTGCCTTGCCTTCCGTTACCCGTTCCTTGCCTTGCCGTACATTGCCTAGCCTTGCGTTGCGTTGCCTTAGCATTGCCTTGCCTTGCCGTGCCTTGCCTTGTCTTTCCCTTGCCTTGCCGTACCTTCCGTTACACTTCCCTTGCCTTGCTTTGCCTTGCCTTGCCTTGCCTTCCGGTACCCTTCCCTTGCCTTGCCGTGCATTGCCTAGCCTTACGTTGCCTTGCCTTCGCCTTTCCCTGCCTTTCCCTGCCTTGCCTTGTCCTTCCCATGCCTTGCCGTCCCTTCCGTTACCCTTGCCTTGCCTTGCTTTGCCTTGCTTTGCCTTGCTTTGCCTTGCTTTGCTTTGCCTTCAATTACCCATTCCTTGCCTTGCTGTGCATTCCGTTACCCTTTCCTTGCCTTGCCGTGCACTGCATAGCCTTGCATTGTCGTGCCTTAGCCTTGACTCCCCTTGCCTTAGCCTTTCTTGTCTTGTCTTCCCTTAAACCGGCCTTGCATGACATTGCCTTGCCTTAGCCTTGCCTTACCTTGCCTTGCCTTGCCATGTCCTTACCTTGCCTTGCCGTGCCTTCCATTACCCTTGTTTTGCCTTGCCGTGCCTTCCTTTACCATTGCCTTACCTTGCTTTGCCTTGCTTTACCTTGCCTTACCTTGCTTTAACTTGCCTTGCCTTTCCTACCATTACCATTTCCTTGCCTTGGCTTAACGTCGTGTTGCCTTGCGTTGCCTTGCCGTAGCTTGCAATCCGTTACCCATTCCTTGCCTTGCCGTGCCTTCCCTTCCGTTACCCTTTCCTTGCCTTGCCGTGCATTTCCTAGCCTTGCTTTTTCGTGGCTTAGCCTTGCCTCCCCTTAGCTTAGCCTTGCTTGGCTTGCCTGACCTTAACCTTGCGTTGCTTTGCCTTGCGTTGCCTTGCCATAGCCTTGCCTCGCCTTGGCGTGCCATACCTTGCCTTGTCCTTCCCTTGTCTTGCCGTGCCTTCCATTACCCTTGCCTTGCCTTGATTTGTTTTGCCTTGCCCTGCCTTCCGTTACCCTTTCCTTTCGTTGCGGTGCATTGCCTAGCCGTGCGTTGTCGTGCCATAGCCTTTCCTTCCCTTGCTATAGCCTTACTTGGCTTGCGTTGCCTTGCCGTGCCCTATGTTACCCTTGCCTTTTCTTACCTTGCCTTGCCGTGCCTTGCCTTTCGTTACCCTTTCCTTGCCTTTCCTTGCCTTGCCTTCCGTTATCCTTTCCTTGCCTTGCCTTAACTTCGTGTTGCCTTGAATTGCCTTAGCCTTGCCTTGCCTTGCCGTGCCTTGCCTTGTCATTTCCTTGCCTTTCCTTTCCTTGCTTTGCCGTGCATTGCCTTGCCTTCTGTTACCCTTTCCTTCCCTTGCCGTGCATTGCCTAGCCTTGCGTTGTCGTGCCTTAGACTTGTCTCCCCTTGCCTCAGGCTTGCTTTGCTTGTCTTGCCTTAACGTTGCCTTGCTTTGCGTTGCCTTGCCTTATCCTTGCCTTGCTTTGCCTTGCCTTGCCTTGTCTTTCCCTTGCCTTCCCGTGCCTTCCGTTACCCATGCCTTGCCTTGCTATTCCGTGCCTTGCCTTGCCTTCCGTTAACCTTTCCTTGCCTTGCCTTAAGTTTGCCTTGCCTTGCGTTGCCATTCCTTAGCCTTGCCTTGCCTTGCCGTGCCTTGCCTTGTCCTTCCCTTGCCTTGCCATGCCTTCAGTTAACTTTGCCTTGCCTTGCCTTGCCTTCCGTTACGCTTTCCTTGCCTTGCTGTGCCTTCCGTTACACTTTTTTGCCTTGCTTTGCGTTGCATTTCCTTGCCTTCTGTTACCCTTTCCTTGCCTAGCCGTCCATTGCCTAGCCTTGCGTTGTCGTGCCTTAGCCTTGTCTCCCCTTGCCTTAGCCTTGCTTGGCTTGCCTTGCCTTATCCTTGCCTTGCCTTTCCTTGCCTTCCCTTGTCTTGCCTACCGTTACCCTTTCCATGCATTGCCGTGCATTGCCTAGCCGTGCCTTGCCTTGCCGAGCCTTCCGTTACCCTTGTCTTTCCTTGCTTTTCCGTGTCTTGCCTTCCTTTACCCTTTCCTTGCCTTGCCGTAACATTGCCTAGCCTTGCCATGTCCTTACCTTGCCTTGCCGTGCCTTCCATTACCCTTGTTTTGCCTTGCCGTGCCTTCCTTTACCATTGCCTTACCTTGCTTTGCCTTGCTTTAACTTGCCGTACCTTGCTTTAACTTGCCTTGCCTTTCCTACCATTACCATTTCCTTGCCTTGGCTTAACGTCGTGTTGCCTTGCGTTGCCTTGCCTCCCCTTGCTTTAGCCTTGCTTGGGTTGTCTTGCCTTCACTTTGCATTGCCTTGCGTTGCCTTTCCTCAGCTTTGCATTGCCTTGACGAGCCTTACCTTTCTTTACCCTTTCCTTGCCTTGCCGTGCATTGCCTAGCCTTGCGTTGCCTTGCCTTAGCCTTGCCTTCCCTTGCCGTGCCTTGCGTGTAATTCCCTTTCCTTGCCCTTCCTTCCGTTACACTTGCCTTGCCTTGCTTTGCCTTGCCTTGCCTTGCCTTCCGTTACCCTTCCCTTGCCTTGCCGTGCATTGCCTAGCCTTGCGTTGCCTTGCCTTCGCCTTTCCTTGCGTTGACCTGCCTTGCATTTTCCTTCCCTTGCGTTGCCGTCCCTTCCATTACACTTGCCTTGCCTTGCTTTGCCTTGCTTTGACTTGCCTTACCTTGCTCAAACTTGCCTTGCCTAGCCTTCCATTACCATTTCCTTGCCTTGTCTTAACGTCGTGTTGCCTGGCGTTGCCTTAGCCTTGCCTTGCCTTGCCGTGCCTTGCCTTGTCCTTCCCTTGCCTTTCCTTTCCTTGCTTTCCCTTGAATTGCCTTGACTTCTGTTACCCTTTCCTTGCCTTGCCGTGCATTGCCTAGCCTTGCGTTGTCGTGCCTTAGCCTTGTCTCCCCTTGCCTCAGCCTTGCTTGCCTTGCCTTGCCTTAACCTTGCCTTGCTTTGCGTTGCCTTTCCTCATCTTTGCATTGCCTTGCCGTGCCTTGCCTTCCGTTTCCCTTTCCTTACCTTGCCGTACATTGCCTAGCCTTGCGTTGCCTTGCCTTAGCATTGCCTTGCCATGCCGTGCTTTGCCTTGTCCTTCCCTTACCTTTCCGTGCCTTCCGTTACCCTTGTCTTGCCTTGTCATGCCTTCGTTTACCCTTGCCTAGCCTTGCGTTGCCTTGACTTAGCCTTGACTTGCCTTTCCGTGCCTTGCCTTGTCCTTCCCTCGCCTTGCCGTGCCTTCCGTTACACTTCCCTTGCCTTGCTTTGCCTTGTCTTGCCTTGCCTTCCGTTACCCTTCCCTTGCCTTGCCGTGCATTGCCTAGCCTTGCGTTGCCTTGCCATAGCCTTTCCTTGCCTTGCCCTGCCTTGCCTTGTCCTTCCCATGCCTTGCCGTCCCTTCCTTTACCCTTGCCTTGCCTTTCTTTGCCTTGCTTTGACTTGCCTTGCCTTGCTTTGCCTTGCATTGCCTTGCTTTCTGTGACCCTTTCCGTGCATTAACTTTGCGTTGACTTGCGTTGCCTTGACTTAGCCTTGCCTTGCCTTGCCGTGCCTTGCCTTGTCCTTCCCGTGCCTTGCCATGCCTTCAGTTACCCTTGCCTTGCCTTGCTTTGCCTTGCCTTCCCTTGCCTTCCGTTACGCTTTACTTGTCTTGCTTTGCCTTCCATTACCCTTTATTTGCCTTGCTTTGCCTGGCATTGCCTTTCCTTCTATTACCCTTTCCTTGACTTGCCGTGAATTGTCTAGCCTTGCGTTGTCGTGCCTTAGCCTTGTCTCCACTTGCCTTAGCCTTGCTCGGCTTCCCTTGCCTTAAACTTGCCTTGCTTTGCGTTGCTTTGCCTTATCCTTGCCTTGCCTTGCCTTGCCTTGCCTTGCCTTGCCATGTCTTTCCCTTGCCTTGCCGTGCCTTCCGTTACTCTTGCCTTGTCTTGCCTTGCTTTTGCGTGCCTTGCCTTGCCTTCCGTTACCCTTTCCTTGCCTTGCGTTAACTTTGCGTTACCTTGCGTTGCCTTGCCTTAGCCTTGCCTTTCCTTGCCGTGCCTTGCCTTGTCCTTCCCTTGCCTTGCCATGCCTTCAGTTACCCTTGCCGTGCCTTGCCTTGCCTTCCGTTACGCATTCCTTGCCTTGCTGTGCCTTCCGTTACCCTTTCCTTGCCTTGCTTTGCGTTGCATTTCCTTGCCTTCTGTTACCCTTTCCTTGCCTAGCCGTCCATTGCCTAGCCTTGCGTTGTCGTGCCTTAGCCTTGTCTCCCCTTGCCTTAGACTTGCTTGGCTTGCCTTGCCTTATGGTTGCCTTGCCTTTCCTTGCCTTGCCTTGTCTTGCCTTCCGTTACCCTTTCCATGCATTGCCGTGCATTGCCTTGCCTTACGTTACCCTTTCCTTTCCTTGCGGTGCATTGCCTGGCCGTGCGTTTTCGTGCCATAGCCTTTCCTTCCCTTGCTATAGCCTTATTTGGCTTGCCTTGCCTTGCCGTGCCCTCTGTTACCCTTGCCTTTTCTTGCTTTGCCTTGCCTTGCCTTCCCTTCCGTTACCCATTCTTTGCCTTGCGTTGCCTTGCCTTAGCCTTGCCTTGCCTTGCCGTTCCTTGCCTTTCGTTACCCTTTCCTTGCCTTTCCGTGCCTTGGCTTCCGTTACCCTTTCCTTGCCTTGCCTTAACTTCGTGTTGCCTTGGGTTGCCTTGCGTTGCCTTAGCCTTGCCTTGCCTTGCCGTGCCTTGCCTTGTCCTTCCCTTGCCTTTCCTTGCCTTGCTTTGCCTTGCATTGCCTTGCCTTCTGTTACCCTTTCCTTGCCTTGCCGTGCATTGCCTAGCCTTGCGTTGTCTTGCCTTAGCATTGTCTCCCCTTGCCTCAGCCTTGCTTGGCTTGCCTTGCCTTAACCTTGCCTTGCTTTGCGTTGCCTTGCCTTATCCTTGCCTTGCTTTGCCTTGCCTTGCCTTGTCTTTCCCTTGTCTTGCCGTGCGTTTCTTTACCCTTGCCTTGTCTTTCCCTTGTCTTGCCGTGCGTTTCGTTACCCTTGCCTTGCCTTTATTTGTCTTACCTTGCCCTGCCTTCCGTTACACTTCCCTTGCCTTGCCGTGCATTGCGTAGCCTTCCGATGCCTTGCCTTAGCCTTTCCTTGCCTTGCCCTGCCTTGCCTTTTCCTTCCCATGCCTTTCTGTCCCTTCCGTTAACCTTGCCTTGCCTTGCTTTGCCTTGCTTTTACTTGCCTTGCCTTGCTTTGCGTTGCCTTGCCTTGCCTTCCGTTACACTTCCCTTGCCTTGCCTTGCCTTGCCTTGCCTTGCCTTCCGTTACCCTTTCCTTGCCTTGCCGTGCATTGCCTAGCCTTGCGTTGCCTTGCCTTAGCCTTTCCTTGCCTTGCCCTGCCTTGCCTTGTCCTTCCCATACCTTGCTGTCCCTTCCGTTAACGTTGCATTGCCTTGCTTTGCCTTGCTTTGACTTGCCTTGCCTTGCTGTGCGTTGCCTTGCCTTGCCTTCCGTTACACTTTCCTTGCCTTGCTTTGCCTTGCTTTGCCTTGCTTTCTGTTACCATTTACTTGCCCTGCCTTAACTTTGCATTGACTTGCGTTGCTTTGCCTTAGCCTTGCCATGCCTTGCCGTGCCTTGCCTTCCGATACCCTTTCCTTGCATTTCCGTGCTTTGCCTTCCATTACCCTTTCCTTGCCTTGCCTTAACTTCGCGTTGCCTTGCGTTGCGTTGCATTGTATAAGCCTTGCCTTGCCTTGCCGTGCCTTGCCTTGTCCTTCCCTTGCCTTGCCATGCCTTCAGTTACCCTTGCCTTGCCTTGCTTTGCCTTGCCTTGCCTTACCTTCCGTTACCCTTTCCTTGCCTTGCTGTGCCTTCCGTTACCCTTTTCTTGCCTTGCTTTTCCTTGCAATGCCTTGCCTCTGTTACCCTTTCCTTGCCTTGACGTGCATTGCCTAGCCTTGCGTTGTCGTTCCTTAGCCTTTTCTCCCCTTGCTATAGCCTTACTTGGCTTGCCTTGCCTTGCCGTGCACTCTGTTACCCTTGCCCTTTCTTGCTTTGCCTTGCTTTGCCTTGCCTTCCGTTACCCTTTCTTTGCCTTGCGTTTCCTTGGCTTAGCCTTGCCTTGCCTTTCCGTGACTTGCCTTCCGTTTACCTTTCCATGCTTCGCCTTAACGTCGTGTTGCCTTGCGTTGCCTTAGCCTTGCCTTGCCATGCCGTGCCTTGCCTTCTCCTTCCTTTGCCTTGCCTTGTCTTTCCTTCCGTTACCCTTTCATTGCCTTGCTATGCATTCCGTTACCCTTTCCTTGCCTTGCTTTGCCTTCCATTGCCTTGCCTTCTGTTACCGTTTCCTTGCCTTGCCGTGTATTGTCTAGCCTTGCGTTGTCGTGCCTTAGCCTTGTCTCCCCTTGCCTCAGCCTTGCTTGGCTTGGCTTGCCTTAACCTTGCCTTGCTTTGCGTTGCCTTGCCTTAGCCTTGACTTAAGTTGCATTGCCTTTTTTCTGTTACCCTTTCCTTGCCTTCCCGTCCATTGCCTGGCCTTGCATTGTCGTGCATTAGCTTTGTCTCCCCTTGCCTTAGACTTGCTTGTCTTGCCTTCCCTTATACTGTCCTTGCATGGCATTGACTTGCCTTACCCTTGCCTTACGTTTCATTGCCTTTTCTTCTGTTACGCTTTCCTTGCCTTTCCGTCCATTGCCTAGCCTTGCGTTGTCTTGCATTAGCTTTGTCTCCCCTTACCCTAAACTTGCTTGTCGTGCCTTCCTTTAACCTGGCCTTGCATGACATTGCCTTGCCTTAGCCTTGCCTTACCTTGCCTTGCCTTGCCATGTCCTTCCCTTGCAGTGCCGTGCCTTCCGTTAACCTTGTATTTCCTTGCCGTGCCTTCCTCTACCCTTGCCTTGCTTTGCTTTGCCTTGCCTTGCCTTGCCTTCCGTTACCCTTTCCTTGCCTTATCCGTGCATTGCCTAGCCTTGCATTGCCTTGCCTTGCCTTGCCTTGTCCTTCCCTTGCCTTGCCGAGCCTTCCGTTACCCTTGACTTGCCTTTCCGTGCCTTCTGTTACCCATGCCTTGCCTTCCTTTGCATTGGCCTTGCGTCGGTTGCCTTCACTTTGCATTGCCTTGCTTTGGTTTGCCTCATCTTTGCATTGCCTTGCCTTGCCTTGCCTTCCGTTACCCTTTCCTTGCCTTACCGTACATTGCCTAGCCTTGCGTTGCGTTGCCTTAGCATTGCCTTGCAATGCCGTGACTTGCCTTGTCCTTCCCTTGCATTGCCGTGCCTTCCGTTACCGTTGTCTTGCCTTGCCGTGCCTTCCTTTACCCTTGCCTAGCCTTGCGTTGCCTTGCCTTAGCCTTGCGTTGCCTTGCCGTGCCTTGCCTTGCCTTGCCGTGCCTTGCCTTGTCCTTCCCTTGCCTTGCCGTACCGTCCGTTACCCTTCCCATGCCTTGCTTTGCCTTGCCTTGCGTTGCCTTGCCTTAGCCTTTCTTTGCCTTTCCCTGCCGTGCCTTGTCCTTCCCATGCCTTGCCGTCCGTTCCGTTACCCTTGCCTTGCCTTGCTTTGCCTTGCTTTGACTTGCCTTGCCTTGCTTTGCCTTGCATTGCCTTGCTTACTGTTACCCGTTACTTGCCTTGCCTAAACTTTGCGTTGACTTGCGTTGCCTTGTCTTAGCCTTGCCTTGCCTTGCCGTGCCTTGCCTTCCGATACCCTTTCCTTGCCTTTCCGTGCCTTGCCTTCCGTTACCCTTTCCTTACCGTGCCTTAACTTAGCGTTGCCTTGCGTTGAGTTGCGTTGTATAAGCCTTGCCTTGCCTTGCCGTGCCGTGCCTTGCCTTGTCCTTCCCTTGCCTTGCCATGCCTTCAGTTACCCTTGCCTTACCTTGCTTTGCCTTGCCTTCCCTTGCCTTCCGTTACGCTTTCCTTGCCTTGCTGTACCTTCCGTTACCCTTTATTTGCCTTGCTTTGCCTTGCATTGCCTTGCCTTCCGTTACCCTTTCCTTGCCTTGCCGTGCATTGCCTAGCCTTGCGTTGCCTTGTCTTAGCCTTTCCTTGCCTTGCCCTGCCTTGCCTTGTCCTTCCCATACCTTGCTGTGCCTTCCCTTAACCTTGCCTTGCGTTGATTTTCCTTGCTTTAACTTGCCTTGTCTTGCTTTGCGTTGCCTTGCCTTGCCCTCCGTTACCCTTTCCTTGCCTTGCCGTGCATTGCCTAGCCTTGCGTTGCCTTGTCTTAGCCTTTCCTTGCCTTGCCCTGCCTTGCCTTGTCCTTCCCATGCCTTGCTGTGCGTTCCCTTAACCTTCCCTTGCGTTGATTTTCCTTGCTTTAACTTGCCTTGCCTTGCTTTGCGTTGCCTTGCCTTGCCTTCCGTTACCCTTTCCTTGCCTTGCCTTAACTTTGCGTTGACTTGCGTTGCCTTGCCTTAGCCTTGCCTTGCCTTGCCTTCCGATACCTTTCGTTCCATTTCCGTACCTTGCCTTCCATTACCCTTTCCTTGCCTTGCCTTAACTTCGCGTTGCCTTGCGTTGCGTTGCATTGTATAAGCCTTGCCTTGCCTTGCCGTGCCTTGCCTTGTCCTTCCCTTGCCTGTCCATGCCTTCAGTTACCCATGCCTTGCCTTGCTTTGCCTTGCCTTGCCTTGCCTTGCCTTCCGTTACGCTTTCCTTGCCTTGCTGTGCCTTCCATTACCCTTTCCTTGCCTTGTTTTGCCTTGCATTGCCTTGCCTTCTGTTACCCTTTCCTTGCCTTGCCGTGCATTGCCTAGCCTTGCGTTGTCGTGCCTTAGCCTTGTCTCCCCTTGCATTAGCCTTGCTTGGCTTGCCTTGCCTTAACCTTGCCTTGCTTTGCGTTGCTTTGCCTTATCCTTGCCTTGCCTTGTATTTCCCTTGCCTTGCCGTGCCTTCCTTTACCCTTGACTTAGCTTGCTTTTCCGTGCCTTGCCTTGCCTTCCGTTACCCTTTCCTTGCCTTGCCTTAACTTTGCGTTGCCTTGCGTTGCCTTGCCTTAGCCTTGCGTTGCCTTGCCGTGCCTTCCCTTCCGTTACCCTTGCCTTGCCTTGCCTTAACTTTGCGTTGCCTTGCGTTGCGTTGCGTTGCCTTGGCCTTTCCTTGCCTTTCCGTGCCTTGCCTTCCGTTACCATTGTCTTGCCTTGCCATGCCTTTCGTTACACTTGCCATGCACTGCCTTGCCTTGTCCTTCCCTTGCCTTGCCGTGCCTACCGTTACCATTGTCTTACCTTGCCGTGCCTTCCTTTACCCTTGCCTAGCCTTGCGTTGCCTTGGCTTAGCCTTGCCTTGCCTTGCCTTGCCTTGCCGTGCCTTGCCTTGTCCTGCCCTTGCCTTTGCCATGACTTCTGTTAGCCTTGCCTTGTCTTGCTTTGCCTTCCCTTCCGTTACCCTTCCCTTGCCTTGCCGTGCATTGCCTAGCCTTGCGTTGCCTTGCCTTAGCCTTTCCTTGCCTTGCCCTGCCTTGCATTTTCCTTCCCTTGCCTTGCCGTGCCTTCCCTTACCCTTACGTTGCCTTGCCGTGCCTTCCGTTACAATTCCCTTGCCTTGCTTTGCCTTGCCTTGCCTTGCCTTCCGTTACCCTTCCCTTGCCTTGCCGTGCATTGCCTAGACTTGCGTTGCCTTGCCTTAGCCTTTCCTTGCCTTGCCGTGCATTGCCTAGCCTTGCATTGTCGTGCCTTAGCCTTGTCTCCCCTTGCCTTAGCATTGCTTGGCTTTCCTTGCCTTAACCTTGCCTTGCTTTGCGTTGCCTAGTCTTATGCTTGCCTTGCCTTGCCTTGCCTTTTCTTTCCCTTGCCTTGCCGTGCTTCCATCGCCCTTGCCTTGCCGTGCTTTTCCGTGCCTTGCCTTGCCTTCCGTTACCCATTCCTTGCCTTGCCTTAACTTTGCGTTGCCTTGCGTTGCCTTGCCGTGCCTTGCAATCCGTTACCCATTCGTTGCCTTGCCGTGTCTTCCCTTCCGTTACCCTTTCCTTGCCTTGCCGTGCGTTCAGTTACCCTTGCCTTGCCTTGCTTTGCCTTGCCTTGCCTTGCCTTCTGTTACGCTTTCCTTGCCTTGCTGTGCCTTCTGTTACTCTTTCCTTGCCTTGCTTTGCCTTGCATTGCCTTGCCTTCTGTTACCCTTTCCTTGCCTTGCCGTGCATTTCCTAGCCTTGCGTTATCGTGCCTTAGCCTTGTCTCCCCTTGCCTTAGCCTTGCTTGGCTGCCCTTGCCTTAACCTTGCCTTGCTTTGCGTTGCTTTGCCTTATCCTTGCCTTGCCTTGCCTTGTCTTTCCCTTGCCTTGCCGTGCCTTCCGTTACCCTTTCCTTGCCTGCCTTGCCTTAACTTTGCGTTGCCTTGCGTTGCCTTGCCATAACCTTGTCTTTCCCTTGCCCTGCCTTACAATCCGTTACCCATTCGTTGCCTTGCCGTGCCTTCGCTTCCGTTACCCTTTCCTTGCCTTGCCGTGCATTGCCTAGCCTTGCGTTTTCGTGGCTTAGCCTTGCCTCCCCTTAACTTAGCCTTGCTTGGCTTGCCTGACCTTAAACTTGCCTTGCCTTGCCTTGCGTTGCCTTTCCTTAGCCTTGCCTTGCCTTGGCGTGCCTTGCCTTGCCTTGTCCTTCCCTTGTCTTGCCGTGCCTTCCATTACCCTTGCCTTGCCTTGATTTGTCTTGCCTTGCCCTGCCTTCCGTTACCCTTTCCTTTCCTTTCGGTGCATTGCCTAGCCGAGCGTTGTCGTGCCATAGCCTTTCCTTCCCTTGCTATAGCCTTACTTGGCTTGCCTTGCCTTGCCGTGTCCTCTGTTACCCTTGCCTTTTCTTGCTTTGCCTTGCCTTGCCGTGCCTTCCGTTACCATTTCTTTGCTTTGCGTTGCCTTGCCTTAGCCTTGCCTTGCCTTTCGTTACCCTTTCCTTGCCTTTCCGTGCCTTGCCTTCCGTAACCCGTTCCATGCCTTGCCTTAACTTCGTGTTGCCTTGCGTTGCCTTTAGTTGCCTTAGCCTTGCCTTGCCTTGCCGTGCCTTGCCTTCTCCTTCCCTTGCCTTCCCTTGCCTTCCTTTGCCTTGCCATGTCTTTCCTTCTGTTACTCTTTCCTTGCCTTGCTGTGCCTTCCATTACCCTTTCCTTGCCTTGCTTTGCCTTGAATTGCCTTGCCTTCTGTTACCCTTTCCTTGCCTTGCCGTGCATTGCCTAGCCTTGGGTTGTCGTGCCTTAGCCTTGTCTCCCCTTGCCTCAGCCTTGCTTGGCTTGGCTTGCCTTAACCTTGCCGTGCTTTGCGTTGCCTTGCCTTAGCCTTGCCTTACGTTGTATTGCCTTTTCTTCTGTTACCCTTTCCTTGCCTTGCCGTCCATTGCCTAGCCTTGCGTTGTCGTGCATTAGCTTTGTCTCCCCTTGCATTTGCCTTGCTTGTCTTGCCTTCCCTTAACCTGGCCTTGTATGGCATTGCCTTGCCTTAGCCTTGCCTTACGTTGCATTGCCTTTTCTTCTGTTATCCTTTCCTTGCCTTTCCGTCCATTGCCTAGCCTTGCGTTGTCGTGCATTAGCTTTGTCTCCCCTTGCCTTAACCGTGCTTGTCTTGCCTTCCTTTAACCTGGCCTTGCATGACATTGCCTTGCCTTAGCGTTGCCTTACCTTGCCTTGCCTTGCCATGTCCTTCCCTTGCCTTGCCGTGCCTTCCGTTACCCTTGTATTTCCTTGCCGTGCCTTCCTCTACCCTTGCCTTGCTTTGCTTTGCCTTGCCTTGCCTTCCGTTACCCTTTCCTTGCCGTATCCGTGCATTGCCTGGCCTTGCATTGTCTTGCCTTAGCTTTGCCTTGCATTCCCTTACCCTTTCCTTGCATTGCCGTGCATTGCCTAGCCTTGCGTTGCCTTGCCGAGCCTTCTGTTACCCTTGTCTTGCCTTTAAGTGCCTTGCCTTGTCCTTCCCTTGCCTTGCCGAGCCTTCCGTTACACTTGTCTTGCCTTGCCGTGCGTTCTGTTACCCATTCCTTGCCTCCCTTTGCCTTAGCCTTGCGTCGGTTGCCTTCACTTTGCATTTCCTTGCGTTGCTTTGCCTCATCTTTGCATTGCCTTGCCTTGCCTTGCCTTGCCTTCCGTTATCCTTTCCTTGCCTTGCCGTGCATTGCCTAGCCTTGCGTTGCCTTGCCTTCGCCTTTCCCTGCCTTTCCCTGCCTTGCCTTGTCCTTCCCATGCCTTGCCGTCCCTTCCATTACCCTTGCATTGCCTTGCTTTGCCTTGCCTTGCCTTGCTTTGCCTTGCCTTGCCTTGACTTCAATTACCATTTCCTTGCCTTGCTGTGCCTTCCATTACCCTTTCCTTGCCGTGCCGTGCACTGCCTAGCCTTGCATTGTCGTGCCTTAGCCTTGACTCCCCTTGCCTTAGCCTTTCCTGTCTTGCCTTCCCTTAAATCGGCCTTGCATGACATTGCCTTACCTAAGCCTTCCCTTACGTTTCATTGCCTTGTCTTCTGTTACCCTTGCCTTGCCTTACCGTCCATTGCCTAGCCTTGTGTTGTCGTGCATTAGCTTTGTCTCCCCTTGCCTTAACGTTGCTTGTCTTGCCTTCCGTTACCCTTGCCTAGCCTTGCGTTGCCTTGCCTTCCGATACCCTTTCCTTGCCTTTCCGTTCCTTCCGGTACACTTCCCTTGCCTTGCTTTGCCTTCCCTTGCCTTGCCTTCCGTTACCCTTCCCTTGCCTTGCCGTGCATTGCCTAGCCTTGCGTTGCCTTCCGTTACCCTTTCCTTGCCTTGCCGTGCATTGCCTAGCCTTGCATTACCTTGCCTTAGCCCTGCCTTACCTTGCCTTGCCTTGCCATGTCCTTCCCTTGCCTTGCCGTGCCTTCCGTTACCCTTGTCTTGCCTTGCCGTGCCTTCCTTTACCCTTGCCTTGTCTTGCTTTGCCTTGCCTTGCCTTACCTTCCGTTACCCTTTCCTTGATTTATACTTGCATTGCCTACCCTTGCATTGTCTTCCCTTAGCCTTGCCTTGCCTTACCTTGCATTCCGTTACCATTTCCTTGCCTTGCCGTACATTGCCTAGCATTGCGTTGCCTTGCCATGCAGTGCCTTGCTTTGTCCTTCCCTTGCCTTGCCGTGCCTTCCGTTACCGTTGTCTTGCCTTGCCGTGCCTTCGTTAACCCTTGCCTAGCCTTGCGTTGCCTTGCCTTAGCCTTGCCTTGCCTTGCCGTGCCTTGCCTTTTCCTTCCCTCGCCTTGCCGTGCCTTCCGTTACCCTTCCCTTGCCTTGCCGTGCATTGCCTAGCCTTGCGTTGCCTTGCCTTAGCCTTTCCTTGCCTTGCCCTGCCTTACCTTGTCCTTCCCATGCCTTGCCGTCCGTTCCGTTACCCTTGCCTTGCCTTGCTTTGCCTTGTTTTGACTTGCCTTGCCTTGCCTTGCCTTGCCTTGCCTTGCCTTGCCTTCCGTTACCCTTTCCTTGCCTTGCTTTGCCTTGCCTTGCCTTGCTTTCTGTTACCCTTTCCTTGCCTTGCCTTAACTTTGCTTTGACTTGCCTTGCCTTGCCTTAGCCTTGACTTGCCTTGCCGTGCCTTGCCTTCCGATACCCTTTCCTTGCCTTTCCGTGCCTTGCCTTCTGTTACCCTTTCCTTGCCTTTCCTTAACTTCGCCTTCCCTTGCGTTGCGTTGCGTTGTGTAAGCCTTCCCTTGCCTTGCCGTCCCTTGACTTTTCCTTCCCTTGCCTTGCAGGCCTTCAGTTACCCTTGCCTTGCCTTGCTTTGCCTTGCCTTGCCTTGCCTTCCGTTACGCTTTCCTTGCCTTGCTTTGCCTTCCGTTACCCTTTCCATGCATTGCTTTGCCTGGCATTGCCTTGCCTTCTGTTACCCTTTCCTTGCCTTTCCGTGCATTGCCTAGCCTTGCGTTGTCGTGCCTTAGCCTTGTCTCCCCTTGCCTTAGCCTTGCTTGGCTTCCCTTGCCTTAACCTTGCCTTGCTTTGCGTTCCTTTGCCTTATCCTTGCCTTGCCTTTCCTTCTCTTTCCCTTGCCTTGCCGTGCCTTTCGTTACCGTTGCCTTGCATTGCTTTTCCGTTCCTTGCCTTGCCTTCCGTTACACTTTCCTTGCCTTACCTTAACTTTGCGTTGCCTTGCCTTAGCCTTGCGTTGCCTTGCCGTGCCTTGCATTCCGTTACCCTTTCCTTGCCTTGCCGTGCCTTCCCTTCCGTTACCCTTGCCTTGCCTTAACTTTGCGTTGCCTTGCGTTGGCTTGCGTTGCCTTGGCCTTGCCTTGCCTTGCCATGCCTTGCCTTCCGTTACCATTGTCTTGCCTTACCATACCTTCCGTTACCCTTGCCTTGCCGTGCCTTGCCTTTTCCTTCCCTTGCCTTGCCGTGTCTTCCATTACCCTTACGTTGCCTTGCCGTGAATTGCCTAGGCTTACGTTGCATTGCCTTAGCCTTTCCTTGCCTTGCCCTGCCTTGCCTTGTCGTTCCCATGCCTTGCTGTCCCTTCCGTTAACCTTGCCTTGCCTTGCTTTGCCTTGCTTTGACTTGCCTTGCCTTGCTTTGCGTTGCCTTGCCTTGAATTCCGTTAAACTTCCCTTGCCTTGCCTTGCCTTGCCTTGCCTTCCTTCCGTTACCCTTTCCTTGCATTTCCGTGCATTGCCTAGCCTTGCGTTGCCTTGTCTTAGCCTTTCCTTGCCTTGCCCTGCCTTGCCTTGTCCTTCCCATGCCTTGCTGTCCCTTCCGTTAACCTTGCCTTGCCTTGCTTTGACTTGCTTTGACTTGCCTTGCTTTGCTTTCTGTTACCCTTTCCTTGCCTTACATTTACATTGCGTTGACTTGCGTTGCCTTGACATAACCTTGCATTGCCTTGCCGTCTCTTGCCTTCCGATACCCTTTCCTTGCCTTTCCGTGCCTTGCCTTCCATTACCCTTTCCTTGCCTTGCCTTAAATTCGCGTTACCTTGCGTTGCGTTGCGTTGTACAAGCCTTGCCTTGCCTTGCCGTGCCTTAGCCTTGTCTCCCCTTGCCTTAGCATTGCTTGGCTTTCCTTGCCTTAACCTTGCCTTGCTTTGCGTTGCCTAGTCTTATGCTTGCCTTGCCTTGCCTTGCCTTTTCTTTCCCTTGCCTTGCCGTGCTTCCATTACCCTTGCCTTGCCGTGCTTTTCCGTGCCTTGCCTTGCCTTCCGTTACCCATTCCTTGCCTTGCCTTAACTTTGCGTTGCCTTGCGTTGCCTTGCCGTGCCTTGCAAAACGTTACCCATTCGTTGCCTTGACGTGCCTTCCCTTCCGTTACCCTTTCCTTGCCTTGCCGTGCGTTCAGTTACCCTTGCCTTGCCTTGCTTTGCCTTGCCTTGCCTTGCCTTGCCTTCTGTTACGCTTTCCTTGCCTTGCTGTGCCTTCCGTTACTCTTTCTTGCCTTGCTTTGCCTTGCATTGCCTTGCCTTCTGTTACCCTTTCCTTGCCTTGCCGTGCATTTCCTAGCCTTGCGTTATCGTGCCTTAGCCTTGTCTCCCCTTGCCTTAGCCTTGCTTGGCTGCCCTTGCCTTAACCTTGCCTTGCTTTGCGTTGCTTTGCCTTATCCTTGCCTTGCCTTGCCTTGTCTTTCCCTTGCCTTGCCGTGCCTTCCGTTACCCTTTCCTTGCCTGCCTTGCCTTAACTTTGCGTTGCCTTGCGTTGCCTTGCCATAACCTTGTCTTTTCCTTGCCCTGCCTTAAAATCCGTTACCCATTCGTTGCCTTGCCGTGCCTTCGCTTCCGTTACCCTTTCCTTGCCTTGCCGTGCATTGCCTAGCCTTGCGTTTTCGTGGCTTAGCCTTGCCTCCCCTTAACTTAGCCTTGCTTGGCTTGCCTGACCTTAAACTTGCCTTGCCTTGCCTTGCGTTGCCTTGCCTTAGCCTTGCCTTGCCTTGGCGTGCCTTGCCTTGCCTTGGCCTTCCCTTGTCTTGCCGTGCCTTCCATTACCCTTGCCGTGCCTTGATTTGTCTTGCCTTGCCCTGCCTTCCGTTACCCTTTCCTTTCCTTGCGGTGCATTGCCTAGCCGTGCGTTGTCGTGCCATAGCCTTTCCTTCCCTTGCTATAGCCTTACTTGGCTTGCCTTGCCTTGCGTGTCCTCTGTTACCCTTGCCTTTTCTTGCTTTGCCTTGCCTTGCCGTGCCTTCCGTTACCATTTCTTTGCTTTGCGTTGCCTTGCCTTAGCCTTGCCTTGCCTTTCGTTACCCTTTCCTTGCCTTTCCGTGCCTTGCCTTCCGTAACCCCTTCCATGCCTTGCCTTAACTTCGTGTTGCCTTGCGTTGCCTTTCGTTGCCTTAGCCTTGCCTTGCCTTGCCGTGCCTTGCCTTCTCCTTCCCTTGCCTTCCCTAGCCTTCCTTTGCCTTGCCTTGTCTTTCCTTCTGTTACCCTTTCCTTGCCTTGCTGTGCCTTCCGTTACCCTTTCCTTGCCTTGCCCTGCCTTGCCTTGTCCTTCCCATGCCTTGCTGTCCCTTCCGTTAACCTTGCCTTGCCTTGCTTTGACTTGCTTTGAATTGCCTTGCTTTGCTTTCTGTTACCCTTTCCTTGCCTTGCATTTACATTGCGTTGACTTGCGTTGCCTTGACATAACCTTGCATTGCCTTGCCGTGTCTTGCCTTCCGATACCCTTTCCTTGCCTTTCCGTGCCTTGCCTTCCATTACCCTTTCCTTGCCTTGCCTTAAATTCGCGTTACCTTGCGTTGCGTTGCGTTGTACAAGCCTTGCCTTGCCTTGCCGTGCCTTGCCTTGTCCTTAATTTGCTTGCCATGCCTTCAGTTACCCTTGCCTTGCCTTGCTTTGCCTTGCCTTGCCTTGCCTTCCGTTACGCTTTCCTTGCCTTCCTGTGCCTTCCGTTACCCTTTTCTTGCCTTGCTTTGTCTTGCAATGCCTTACCTTCTTTTACCCTTTCCTTGCCTTACCGTGCATTGCCTAGCCTTGCATTGTCGTGACTTAGCCTTGTCTCCCCTTGCCTTAGCCTTGCTTGGCTTCCTTGCCTTATCCTTGCCTTCCCTTGCCTTGCCTTGCCTTGTCTTTCCCTTGCCTTGCCGTGCCTTCCGTTACCCTTGCCTTGCCTTGCCTTCCGTTACCCTTTCCTTGCCTTGCCTTAACTTTGCGTTGCCTTGCGTTGCCTTCTCTTAGCCTTGCGTTGCCTTGCCGTGCCTTGCATTCCGTTACCCTTTCCTTGCCGTGCCTTAACTTTGCGTTGCATTGCGTTACGTTGCATTGCGTTGCGTTGCCTTAGCCTTGCCTTGCCTTGCCGTTCCTTGCCTTCCGTTACCATTGTCTTGCCATGCATTCCGTTACCCTTGCCTTGCCGTGCGTTGCCTTGTCCTTCCGTTGAATTGCCGTGCCTTCCCTTACCCTTACGTTGCCTTGCCGTTCATTGCGCAGCCATGTGTAGCCTTGCCTGGCTTTGCCTTGCCTTCCGTTACGCTTTCCTTGCCTTGCTGTGCCTTCCGTTACCCTTTCCTTGCCTTGCCGTGCCTTGCCTTCCGTTACCATTGTCTTCCCTTGCCATGCCTTCCTTTACCCTACCTTGCCGTGCCTTGCCTTGTCCTTCCCTTGCCTTGCCGTGCCTTCCCTTACCCTTACGTTGCCTTGCGTGCCTTCCCTTACAGTTCCCTTGCCTTGCTTTGCCTTGCCTTGCCTTGCCTTCCGTTACCCTTCCCTTGCCTTGCCGTGCATTGCCTAGACTTGCGTTGCCTTGCCTTAGCCTTTCCTTGCCTTGCCGTGCCTTGCCTTCCCTTGTACTTCCCTTGTCTTGCCGTGCCTTCCATTACCCTTGCCATGCCTTGATTTGTCTTGCCTTGCCCTGCCTTCCGTTACCCTTTCCTTTCCTTGCGGTGCATTGCCTAGACTTGTGTTGTCTTTCCATAGCCTTTCCTTGCCTTACCTTAGCCTTACTTGGCTCGCCTTGCCTTGCCGTGCCCTCTGTTACCCTTGCCTTTTCTTGCTTTGCCTTGCCTTGCCTTCCGTTACCCTTCCCTTGCCTTGCCGTGAATTGCCTAGCCTTGCGTTGCCTTGCCTTAGCCTTTCCTTGCCTTGCCGTGCCTTGCCTTGTCCTTCCCTTCCCTTGCCGTGCCTTCCTTAACATTTTCATGCCTTGCCGTGCCTTCCGTTACCCTTGACTTGCCTTGTTTTGCCTTGCATCCTGTTACCCTTTCATTTCCTTGCCGTGCATTGCCTAGCCTTGCGTTGCCGTGCCCTAGCCTTGCCTCGCCTCGCCTTCCGTTGCCCATTCCTTGCCTTCCCGTGCATTGGCTAGCCTTGCGTTGCCCTGCCCTAGCCTTTCCTTGCCTTGCCGTGCCTTGTCTTGTCCTTCCCTTCCCTTGCCGTGCCTTCCGTTAACATTTTCCTGCCTTGCCGTGCCTTCCATTAACCTTGACTTGCTTTGCCTTGCCTTGCCTTCCGTTACCCTTCCCTTGCCTTGCCGTGCATTGCCTGGCCTTGCGTTGCCTTGCCGTAGCCTTTCCTTGCCTTGCCTTGCCTTGTCCTTCCCTTGCCTTGCCGTCCCTTCCGTTACCCTTGCCTTGCCTTGCTTTGCCTTGCCTTGCCTTGCTTTGCCTTGCCTTCTGTTAGCCTTTCCATTCATTGCCTTAACTTCGCATTGCCTTGCGTTGCGTTGCGTTGCCTTAGCCTTGCCTTGCCTTGCCGTGCCTTGCCTTGTCCTGCCCTTTCCTTGCCATGCCTTCCGTTACCCATTCCTTGTCTTGCGTTGCCTTCCCTTCCGTTACCCTTTCCTTGCCTTGCCGTGCATTGCCTAGCCTTGCGTTGTCGTGCCTTAGCCTTGACTCCCCTTGCCTTAGCCTTGCTTGTCTTGCCTTCCCTTAACCTGGCCTTGCATGGCATTGCCTTGCCTTAGCCTTGCCTTACCTTGCCTTGCCTTGCCATGTCCTTCCCTTGTCTTGCCGTGCCTTCCGTTACCCTCGTCTTGCCTTGCCGTGCCTTCCTTTACCCTTGCCTTGCCTTGCTTTGCCTTGCCTTGCCTTCCGTTACCCTTTCCTTGCCCTGCCGTGCATTGCCTAACGTTGCGTTTTCATGCCTTAGACTTGCCTTGCCTTGCCGTGCCTTGCCTTGTCCTTCCCTTGCCTTGCCGAGCCTTCAGTTACCCTTCTCTTCCCTTGCCGTGCCTACCATTACTCTTGCCTTGCTTTGCTTTGCTTTGCATTGCCTGGCCTTCTGTTACCCTTTCCTTGCCTTACCGTGCATTGCCTAGCCTTGCTTTGTTGTGCATTAGCTTTGTCTCTCCTTCCCTTAACCTTGCTTGTCTTGCCTTCCCTTAACCTGGCCTTGCAAGGCAATGCCCTGCCTTAGCTTTACATTACCTTGTCTTGCCTTGCCGTGCCTTCCTTTACCCTTGACTTGCCTTGCTTTGCCTTGCCTTGCCTTCCGTTACACTTTCCTTGCCTTATCCGTGCATTGCCTAGCCTTGAATTCTAGTGCTTTAACCTTGCCTTGCCTTGCCTTTCCTTGCCTTGCCTTCCGTTACACTTTCCTGGCCTTGCCGTGCCTTGCATTCCGTTACCCTTTACTTGCCTTGCCATGCATTGCCTAGCCTTGTGTTGCCTTGCCTTAACATTGCCTTGCCTTGCCGTGCCTTGCCTTCCGTTACCCTTTCCTTGCCTTGCCGTCTATTGCCTAGCCTTGCGTTGTCATGCCTTAGAATTGCCTTGACTTGCAGTGCCTGGCCTTGTCCTTACCTTGGATTGCCGAGCCTTCCGTTACCCTTGTCTTGCCTTGTCGTGCCGTCTGTTACCCTTGCCTTGCTGCCTCCCGTTGCCTTAGCCTTGCTTATGTTGTCTTTCCTTCCCGTGCCTTGCCTTGCCTTGTCCTTCCTTTGTCATGCCGTACCTTCCATTACCCTTACCTTGCCTTCCTTTGCCTTTCTTTGCCTTGCATTGCCTTGCCTTGCCTTGCCTACCGTTACCCTTCCCTTGCCTTGCCGTGCATTGCCTAGCATGGCGTTGCCTTACCTTAGCCTTTCCTTGACTTGCCGTTCCTTGCCTTGTCCTTCCCTTGCCTTGCCTTCCCTTCCGTTACCCTTGCCTTTCCTTGCTTTGCCTTGCGTTGCCTTGCCTTTCCTTCCGTTACCCTTTCCTTGCCTTGCTTGGCCTTCCATTGCCTTGCTTTCTATTAACCCTTCCTTGCCTTGCCTTAACTTTGCTTTGCCTTGCGTTGCCTTGCCTTAGCCTTGCCTTGCCTTCCCGTGCCTTGCCTTCCGTTACCCTTTCCTTGCCTTTCCGTGCCTTGCCTTCCGTTACCTGTTCCATGCCTTGCCTTAACTTCGCATTGCCTTGCGTTGCGTTGCGTTGCCATAGCCTTTCCTTGCCTTGCCGTGCCCTTCCTGCCTTTACCATTGTCTTGCCTTGCCGTGCCTTTCCTTGTTCTTACCTTGCCTTGCCGTGCCTTCCGTTACCCTCGTCTTGCCTTACCGTGCCTTCGTTTACCCTTGCCTAGCCTTGCGTTGCCTTGCCTTAGCCTTGCCTTCCCTTGCCGTGCCTTGCCTTTTCCGTCCCTTCCCTTGCCGTGCCTTCCGTTACACTTCGCTTGCCTTCCGTGCATTGCCTAGCCTTGCTTTGCCTTTCCTTAGCCTTTCCTTGCCTTGGAATGCCTTGCCTTGTCCTTCCCATGCGTTGTCGTCCCTTGCGTTACCCTTGCCTTGCCTTGCTTTGCCTTGCTTTGACGTGCCTTGCCTTGCTTTGCCTTGCCTTGCCTTGCCTTCCGTTACCCTTTCCTTGCCTTGCTTTGCCTTTCATTGCCTTGCTTTCTTTTACCCTTTCCTTGCCTTGCCTTAACTTTGCGTTGACTTGCGTTGCCTTGCCTTAGCCTTGCCTTGCCTTGCCTTCCGATACCCTTTCTTTGCCTTTCCGTGCCTTGCCTTCTGTTACCCTTTCCTTGCCTTGCCTTAACTTCCCGTTGCCTTGCGTTGCGCTGCGTTCTGTAAGCCTTTCCTTGCCTTGCCGTTCCTTGCCTTGTCCTTCCCTTGCCTTGCCCTGCCTTCAGTTACCCTTGCCTTGCCTTGCTTTGCCTTGCCTTGCCTTGCCTTCCGTTACGCTTTCCTTGCCTTGCTGTGCCTTCCGTTACCCTTGCCTTGCCGTGCCTTGCCTTGTCCTTCCCTTGCCTTGCCGTTCTTTCCCTTACCCTTACCTTGCCATGCCATGCATTGCCTGGCCTTGCCTTGCCTTGCATTAGCATTACCTGGCCTTGCCGTGCCTTGGATTGTCCTTCCCTTTCCTTGCCGTGCTTTCCGTTAACATTTTCTTGCTTTGCCGTGCCTTCCGTTACCCTTGATTTGCCTTGCTTTGCCTTGCCTTGCCTTTCCTTCCGTTACACTTTACTTGCCTTGCTTTGCCTTGCCTTGCCTTCCTTTCTGTTACCCTTCCCTTGCCTTGCCGTTCATTGCTTAGCCTTGCGTTGCCTTGCCTTAGCCTTGCCTTGCCTTGCCTTGCCGTCCCTTCCGTTACCCTTGCCTTGCCTTGCTTTGCCTTGCCTTGCCTTGCTTTGCCCTGCATTGCTTGGCTTTCTGTTACCTTTTCCTTGCATTGCCTTAACTTTGCTTTGCCTTGCGTTGCCTTGCCTTAGCCTTGCCTTTCCTTGCCGTGCCTTGCCTTCCGTTACCCTTTCCTTGTCTTGCCGTGCATTGCCTAGCCTTGCGTTGCCTATTCTTAGCCTTTCTTTGACTTGCCGTGCCTTGCATTCCGTTACCCTTTTCTTGCCTTGCTTTGAGTTGCCTTGCCTTATCCTTGCCTTGCCGTGCCGGGCCTTCCCTTGTCTTTCCTTTGCCTTGCCGTGCCTTCCGTTACACTTTCCTTGCCTTGCTTTGCCTTGCCTTGCCTTCCCTTACGTTACCCTTTCCTTGCCTTGCCGTGCATGGCCTAGCCTTTCGTTTTCGTGGCTTAGCCTTGCCTCCACTTAACATAGCCTTGCTTGGCTTGCCTGGCCTTAACCATGCCTTGCCTTGCGTTGCCTTGCCTTAGACTTGCCTTGCCTTGCCGTGCCTTGCCTTCCCTTGTACTTCCCTTGTCTTGCCGTGCCTTCCATTACCCTTGCCTTGCCTTGATTTGTCTTCCCTTGCCCTGCCTTCCGTTACCCTTTCCTTTCCTTGCGGTGTATTGCCTAGACTTGGGTTGTCGTGCCATAGCCTTTCCTTGCCTTACCTTAGCCTTACTTGGCTCGCCTTGCCTTGCCGTGCCCTCTGTTACCCTTGCCTTTTCTTGCTTTGCCTTGCCTTGCCTTCCGTTACCCTTTCCTTTCCTTGCCGTGCATTGCCTAGCCTTGCGTTGCCGTGCCCTAGCCTTGCCTCGCCTCGCCTTCCGTTGCCCATTCCTTGCCTTCCCGTGCATTGGCTAGCCTTGCGTTGCCTTGCCCTAGCCTTTCCTTGCCTTGCCGTGCCTTGTCTTGTCCTTCCCTTCCCTTGCCGTGCCTTCCGTTAACATTTTCCTGCCTTGCCGTGCCTTCCATTAACCTTGACTTGCTTTGCCTTGCCTTGCCTTCCGTTACCCTTCCCTTGCCTTGCCGTGCATTGCCTAGCCTTGCGTTGCCTTGCCGTAGCCTTTCCTTGCCTTGCCTTGCCTTGTCCTTCCCTTGCCTTGCCGTCCCTTCCGTTACCCTTGCCTTGCCTTGCCTTGCTTTGCCTTGCCTTCTGTTAGCCTTTCCATTCATTGCCTTAACTTCGCATTGCCTTGCGTTGCGTTGCGTTGCCTTAGCCTTGCCTTGCCTTGCCGTGCCTTGCCTTGTCCTGCCCTTTCCTTGCCATGCCTTCCGTTACCCATTCCTTGTCTTGCGTTGCCTTCCCTTCCGTTACCCTTTCCTTGCCTTGCCGTGCATTGCCTAGCCTTGCGTTGTCGTGCCTTAGCCTTGACTCCCCTTGCCTTAGCCTTGCTTGTCTTGCCTTCCCTTAACCTGGCCTTGCATGGCATTGCCTTGCCTTAGCCTTGCCTTACCTTGCCTTGCCTTGCCATGTCCTTCCCTTGTCTTGCCGTGCCTTCCGTTACCCTCGTCTTGCCTTGGGGTGCCTTCCTTTACCCTTGCCTTGCCTTGCTTTGCCTTGCCTTGCCTTCCTTTACCCTTTCCTTGCCCTGCCGTGCATTGCCTAACGTTGCGTTTTCATGCCTTAGACTTGCCTTGCCTTGCCGTGCCTTGCCTTGTCCTTCCCTTGCCTTGCCGAGCCTTCAGTTGCCCTTCTCTTCCCTTGCCGTGCCTACCATTACCCTTGCCTTGCTTTGCTTTGCTTTGCATTGCCTGGCCTTCTGTTACCCTTTCCTTGCCTTACCGTGCATTGCCTAGCCTTGCTTTGTTGTGCATTAGCTTTGTCTCTCCTTCCCTTAACCTTGCTTGTCTTCCCTTCCCTTATCCTGGCCTTGCAAGGCAATGCCCTGCCTTAGCTTTACATTACCTTGTCTTGCCTTGCCGTGCCTTCCTTTACCCTTGACTTGCCTTGCTTTGCCTTGCCTTGCCTTCCGTTACACTTTCCTTGCCTTATCCGTGCATTGCCTAGCCTTGAATTCTAGTGCTTTAGCCTTGCCTTGCCTTGCCTTTCCTTGCCTTGCCTTCCGTTACCCTTTCCTGGCCTTGCCGTGCCTTGCATTCCGTTACCCTTTCCTTGCCTTGCCATGCATTGCCTAGCCTTGTGTTGCTTTGCCTTAACCTTACCTTGCCTTGCCGTGCCTTGCCTTCCGTTACCCTTTCCTTGCCTTGCCGTCTATTGCCTAGCCTTGCTTTGTCATGCCTTAGACATGCCTTGCCTTGCAGTGCCTGGCCTTGTCCTTACCTTGGATTGCCGAGCCTTCAGTTACCCTTGTCTTGCCTTGCCGTGCCGTCTGTTAACCTTGCCTTGCTGCCTCCCGTTGTCTTAGCCTTGCTTGTGTTGTCTTGCCTTCAATTTGTATGGCCTTGCGTTGCCTTTCCTCATCTTTGCATTGCCTTGCCGTGCCTTACCTTCCTTTACCATTTCCTTGCCTTGCCGTGCATTGCCTAGCCTTGCGTTGTCTTGTCTTAGCCTTGCCTTCCTTGCCGTGCCTTGCCTTGTCCTTCCATTGCCTTGCCGTGCCTTCCGTTACACTTCCCGTGCCTTGATTTGCATTGCGTTACCTTGCCTTCCATTACCCTTTCCTTGGTTGCCGTGCATTGCCTAGCCTTGCGTTTTCCTGGCCTAGCCTTGCCTCCCCTTACCTTGGCCTTGCTTGGCTTGCCTGTCCTTCAACTTGCCTTGCTTCGCGTTGCCTTGTCTTAGCCTTGCCTTGCCTTCCCGTGCCTTGCCTTGCCTTGTCCTTCCTTTGTCATGCCGTGCCTTCCATTACCCTTACCTTGCCTTCCTTTGCCTTTCTTTGCCTTGCCTTGCCTTGCCTTGCCTTGCCTTGCCTTGCCTACCGTTACCCTTCCCTTGCCTTGCCGTGCATTGCCTAGCATGGCGTTGCCTTACCTTAGCCTTTCCTTGCCTTGCCGTGCCTTGCCTTGTCCTTCCCTTGCCTTGCCGTCCCTTCCGTTACCCTTGCCTTTCCTTGCTTTGCCTTGCCTTGCCTTGCCTTGCCTTTCCTTCCGTTACCCTTTCCTTGCCTTGCGTGGCCTTCCATTGCCTTGCTTTCTATTAACCTTTCCTTGCCTTGCCTTAACTTTGCTTTGCCTTGCGTTGCCTTGCCTTAGCCGTGCCTTGCCTTCCCGTGCCTTGCCTTCCGTTACCCTTTCCTTGCCTTTCCGTGCCTTGCCTTCCGTTACCTGTTCCTTGCCTTGCCTTAACTTCGCGTTGCCTTGCGTTGCGTTGCGTTGCCATAGCCTTTCCTTGCCTTGCCGTGCCCTTCCTGCCTTTACTATTGTCTTGCCTTGCCGTGCCTTGCCTTGTCCTTACCTTGCCTTGCCGAGCCTTCTGTTACCCTTGTCTTCCCTTGCCGTCCCTTCCGTTACCCTTGCCTAGCCTTGCGTTGCCTTGCCTTAGCCTTGCCTTCCCTTGCCGTGCCTTGCCTTTTCCGTCCCTTGCCTTGCCGTGCCTTCCGTTACACTTCGCTTGCCTTCCGTGCATTGCCTAGGCTTGCGTTGCCTTTCCTTAGCCTTTCCTTGCCTTGGCCTGCTTGCCTTGTCCTTCCCATGCCTTGTTGTCCCTTCCGTTACCCTTGCCTTGCTTGCTTTGCCTTGCTTTGACGTGCCTTGCCTTGCTTTGCCTTGCCTTGCCTTGCCTTCCGTTACCCTTTCCTTGCCTTGCTTTGCCTTGCATTGCCTTGCTTTCTGTTACCCTTTCCTTGCCTTGCCGTAACTTTGCGTTGACTTGCGTTGCTTTGCCTTAGCCTTGCCTTGCCTTGCCTTCCGATACCCTTTCCTTGCCTTTCCGTGCCTTGCCTTCTGTTACCCTTTCCTTGCCTTGCCTTAACTTCGCGTTGCCTTGCGTTGCGCTGCGTTCTGTAAGCCTTTCCTTGCCTTGCCGTTCCTTGCCTTGTCCTTCCCTTGCCTTGCCATGCCTTCAGTTACCCTTGCCTTGCCTTGCTTTGCCTTGCCTTTCCTTGCCTTCCGTTACGCTTTCCTTGCCTTGCTGTGCCTTCCGTTACTCTTCCCTTGCCGTGCTTAGCCTTGCATTGCCTTGCCTTCTGTTACCCTTTCCTTGCCTTGTCGTGCATTGCCTAGCCTTGCCTTGTCGTGCCTTAGCCTTGTCTCCCCTTTCCTTAGCCTTGCTTGGCTTGCCTTGCCTTAACCTTGCCTTGCTTTGCTATGATTTGCCTTATCCTTGCCTTGCCTTGCCTTGTCTTTCCCTTGCCTTGCCATACCTTCCGATACCCTTGCCTTTCCTTGCTATTCCGTGTCTTGCCTTGCCTTCCGTTACCCTTTCCTTGCCTTGCCTTAACTTTGCGTTGCCTTGCGTTGCCTTGCCTTCGGCGTGCGTTGCCTTGCTGTGCCTTGCATTCCGTTACCATTGATTTGACTTTCCATGCCTTCCGTTACCCTTGGCTTACCTTAGCCTTTCCTTGCCTTCCCGTCCCTTGCCTTGTACTTCCCTTGCCTTGCCGTCCCTTCCGTTAGCCTTGCCTTGCCTTGCTTTGCCTTGCCTTGCCTTGCTTTGCCTTGCCATGCCTTTCCTTCCGTTACCCTTTCCTTACCTTGCTTTGCCTTGCATTGCTTTCCTTTCTGTTACCCTTTCCTTGCCTTGCCTTAACTTTGCTTTGCCTTACGTTGCCTTACCTTAGCCTTTCCTTGCCTTGCCGTGCCTTGCCTTGTACTTCCCTTGCCTTGCCGTCCCTTCCGTTACCCTTGCCTTGCCTTGCTTTGCCTTGCCTTGCCTTTCCTTCCGTTACCCTTTCCTTGCCTTGCTTTGCCTTGCTTCGGTTACCCTTTCCTTTCCTTGCGGTGCATTGCCTAGTCTTGCGTTGTCGTGCTATAGCCTTTCCTTGCCTTGCCTTAGCCTTACTTGGCTTGCCTTGCCTTGCCGTGCCGTCTGTTACCCTTGCCTTTTCGTGCTTTGCCTTGCCTTGCCTTCCGTTACCCTTCCCTTGCCTTGCCGTGCATTGCCTAGCCTGGCGTTGCCTTGCCTTAGCCTTTCCTTGCCTTGCCGTGCCTTGCCTTCCGTTACCCTTTCCTTGCCTTGCTTTGCCTTGCCTTGCTTTGCTTTGCCTTGCCTTGCCTTTCCTTCGGTTACCCTTTCCTTGCCTTGCTTTGCCTTGCATTGCCTTGCTTTCTGTTACCCTTTCCTTGCCTTGCCTTAACTTTGCTTTGCCTTGCGTTGCCTTGCCTTAGCCTTGCCTTGCCTTGCCGTGCCTTGCCTTCCGTTACCCTTTCCTTGCCTTTCCGTGCCTTGCCTTCCGTTACCCGTTCCTTGCCTTGCCTTAACTTCGCGTTGCCTTGCGTTGCGTTGCGTTGCCTTAGCCTTGCATTGCCTTGCCGTGCCTTGCCTTGTCCTTCCCTTGCCTTGCCATGCCTTCCGTTACCCTTTCCATGCCTTGCTGTGCTTTCCGTTACCCTTTCCTTGCCTTGCTTTGCCTTGCATTGCCTTGCCTTCTGTTACCCTTTCCTTGCCTTTCCGTGCATTACGTAGTCTTGCGTTGTCGTGCCTGCGCCTTGTCTCCCCTTGCCTTAAGCTTGCTTGGCTTGCCTTCCCTTAACCTTGCCTTGCTTTGCGTTGCCTTGCCTGATCCTTGCCTTGCCTTGCCTTGCCTTGTCTTTCCCTTCCCTTGCTGTGCCTTTCGGTACCCTTGCCTTGCCTTGTTTTCCTTGTCGTGCCTTCCCTACCGTTACCCTTGCCTTGCCTTGCCTTTCCTTTGCGTTGCCTTGCGTTGCGTTGCGTTGCCTTGCGTTGCGTTGCGTTGCAGCCTTACCTTGCCTTGCCGTGCCTTGCCTTCCGTTACCATTGTCTTGCCTTGCTGTGCCTTGCCTTCCGTTACCATTTCATTGCCTTCCCGTCTATTTCCTAGCCTTGCGTTCTCATGCCTGAGACTTGCTTTGCCTTGCCGTGCCTTTCTTTGTCCTTCCCTTGCCTTGCCGAGCCTTCCCTTACCCTTGTCTTGCCTTGCCGTGGCTTCCGTTTCGCTTGCCTTGCCTTGCCTCCCCTTGCTTTAGCCTTGCTTGGGATGCCTTGCCTTCACTTTGCATTGCCTTCCGTTGCCTTTCCTCTGCTTTGCATTGCCTTGATGTGCCTTGCCTTCCTTTACCCTTTCCTTGCCTTGCCGTACATTGCCTAGCCTTTCGTATCCTTGCCTTAGCCTTGCCTTCCCTTGCCGTGCCTTACCTTGTCCTTCCCTTACCTTGCCGTCCCTTCCGGTACCCTTGCCTTGCCTTGCTTTGCCTTGCTCTGCCTTGCTTTGCCTTGCCTTGCCTTGCTTTGCCTTGCCTTGACTTTCCTTCCGTTACCCTTTCCTTGTCTTGCTTGGCCTTGCCTTGCCTTGCCGTGCCTTGCCTTCCATTACCCTTTCCGTGCCTCTCCGTGCCTTCCCTTCCGTTACCCGTTCCTTGCCTAGCCTTAACTACGCGTTGCCTTGCGCTGCGTATCGTTGCCTTAGCCTTTCCTTGCCTTGCCGTGCCTTGTATTTCGTTACCATTGTCTTGCTTTGCCGTGCCTTTCCTTGTCCTTACCTTGCCTTGCCGAGCCTTCGGTTACCCTTGCCTTGCCTTGCCGTGCCTTGCATTCCGTTACACTTGTCTTGCCTTGCCATGCCTTCCGTTACCCTTGCCTTGCCTTGTCCTTCCCTTGCCTTGCCGTTTTTGCCCTTACCCTTTCCTTGCCATGCCATGCATTGCCTGGCCTTGCCTTGCCTTGCATTAGCATTACCTTGCCTTGCCGTGCCTTGCATTGTCCTTCCCTTCCGTTGCCGTGCCTTCCGTTAACATTTTCTTGCTTTGCCGTACCTTCCGTTACCCTTGATTTGCCTTGCTTTGCCTTGCCTCCCGTTACCCTTTCCTTTCCTTGCCGTGCATTGCCTAGCCTTGCGTTGCCTTACCTTAGCCTTTCCTTGCCTTGCCGTGTCTTGCCTTGTCCTTACCTTTCCTTGCCGAGCATTCTGTTACCCTTGCCTTGCCTTGCCGTGCCTTACCTTCCGTTACCCTTGTCTTGCCTTGCCATGCCTTCCGTTACCCTTGCCTTGCCGTGCCTTGCCTTGTCCTTCCCTTGCCTTGCCGTGCTTTCCCTTACCCTTACCTTGCCTGGCCATGCATTGCCTGGCCTTGCCTTGCCTTGCATTAGCCTTGCCTTGCCTTGTCGTTCCTTGCATTGTCCTTCCGTCCCCTTGCCGTGGTTTCCGTTATCATTTTCTTGCTTTGACGTGCCTTCCGTTACCCTTGATTTGCCTTGCTTTGCCTTGCCTTCGGTTACCCTTTCCTTTCCTTGCGGTGCATTGCCTAGCCTTGCGTTGTTGTGCCATAGCCTTTCCTTTCCTTGCCTTAGCCTTACTTGGCTTCCCTTGCCTTGCCGTGCCCTCTGTTACCCTTGCGTTTTCTTGCTTTGCCTTTCCTTGCCTTCCGTTACCCTTCCCTTGCCTTGCCCTGCATTGCCTAGCCTTGCGTTGCCTTACATTAGCCTTTCCTTGCCTTGCCTTGCCTTGCGTTTTCTTTCCCTTAACTTGCCGTCCCTTCCGTTACCCTTGCCTTGCCTTGCTTTGGCTTGCTTTGCCTTGCCTTGCTTTGCCTTGCATTGCCTTGCTTTCTGTTACCTTTTCCTTGCCTTGCCTTAACTTTGCTTTGCCTTGCGTTGCCTTGCATTAGCCTTGCCTTGCCTTGCCTTCCGTTACCATTCCCTTGCCTTGCCGTGCATCGCCTAGCCTTGCGTTGCCTTACCTTAGCCTTTCCTTGCCTTGCCTTGTCCTTCCCTTGCCTTGCCGTCCCTTCCGTTACACATGCCTTGCCTTGCTTTGCCTTGCCTTGCCTTGCTTTGCCTTGCCTTGCATTTCCTTCCGTTACACTTTACTTGCCTTGCTTTGCATTGCCTTGCCTTCCTTTCTGTTACCCTTCCCTTGCCTTGCCGTTCATTGCTTAGCCTTGCGTTGCCTTGCCTTAGCCTTGCCTTGCCTTGCCTTGTCTTGCCGCCCCTTCCGTTACCCTTGCCTTGCCTTGCTTTGCCTTGCCTTGCCTTACTTTGCCTTGCCTTGCCTTGCCTTTTGTTTCCCTTTCCTTGCCTTGCCTTAAATTTCCATTGCCTTGCCTTATCCTTCCCTTGCCTTGCCGTCCCTTGCCTTCCGTTACCCTTTCCTTGCATTGCCGTGCCTTGCCTTCCGTTACCTTTTCCTTGCCTTGCCTTAACTTCGCGTTGCTTTGCGTTGCGTTGCCTTAGCCTTGCCTTGCCTTGCCGTGGCTTGCCTTGTCCTTCCCTTTCCTTGCCAAGACTTCAGTTACCCTTGCCTTGCCTTGCTTTGCCCTGCCTTGCCATGCCTTCCGTTACCCTTTCCATGCCTTGCTGTGATTTCCGTTACCCTTTGCTTGCCTTGCTTTGCCTTGCATTCCCTTGCCTTCTGCGACCCTTTCCTTGCCTTGCCGTGCATTACGTAGTCTTGCGTTGTCGTGCCTGCGCCTTGTCTCCCCTTGCCTTAGGCTTGCTTGGCTTGCCTTCCCTTAATCTTGCCTTGCTTTGCGTTGCCTTGCCTTATCCTTGCCTTGCCTTGCCTTGCCTTGTCTTTCCCTTCCCTTGCTGTGCCTTTCGTTACCCTTGCCTTGCATTGTTTTCCTTGCCTTGCCTTCCCTACCGTTACCCTTGCCTTGCCTTGCCTTAACTTTGCGTTGCCTTGCGTTGCGTTGTGTTGCCTTTGCCTTGCCTTGCCTTGCCGTGCCTTGCCTTCCGTTACCATTGTCTTGCCTTGCCGTCCTTTGCCTTCCGTTACCCTTTCCTTGCCTTCCCGTCTATTTCCTAGCCTTCCCTTGTCTTGCCGTAGCCTTGCCTTGCCTTGGCGTGCCTTGCCTTGTCCTTACCTTGTCTTGCCGAGCCTTCTGTTACCCTTGTCTTGCCTTGCCGTGCCTTCCGTTACCCTTGCCTTGCCTTACCTCCCCTTGCTTTAGCCTTGCTTGGGATGTCTTGCCTTCACTTTGCATTGCCTTCCGTTGCCTTTCCTCAGCTTTGTATTGCCTTGACGTGCCTTGCCTTCCTTTACCCTTTCCTTGCCTTGCCGTACATTGCCTAGCCTTTTGTATCCTTGCCTTAGCCTTGCCTTCCATTGCCGTGCCTTTCCTTGTCCTTCCCTTGCCTTGCCGTCCCTTCCGGTACCCTTGCCTTGCCTTGGTTTGCCTTGCTTTGCCTTGCCTTGCCTTGCTTTGCCTTGCCTTGCCTTTCCTTCCGTTACCCTTTCCTTGTCCTGCTTAGCCTTGCATTGCCTTGCTTTCTGTTACCCTTTCCTTGCCTTGCCTTAACTTTGCTTTGCCTTGCGTTGCCTTGCATTAGCCTTGCCTTGCCTTGCCGTGCCTTGCCTTCCGTTACCCTTTCCGTGCCTCTCCGTGCCTTGCCTTCCGTTACCCGTTCCTTGCCTAGCCTTAACTTCGCGTTGCCTTGCGCTGCGTATCGTTGCCTTAGCCTTTCCTTGCCTTGCCGTGCCTTGTATTCCGTTACCATTGTCTTGCCTTGCCGTGCCTTGCCTTGTCCTTACCTTGCCTTGCCGAGCCTTCTGTTACCCTTGCCTTGCCTTGCCGTGCCTTGCATTCCGTTACCCTTGTTTTGCCTTGCCATGCCTTCCGTTACCCTTGCCTTGCCGTGCCTTGCCTTGTCCTTCCCTTGCCTTGCCGTGCTTTCCCTTACCCTTACCTTGCCATGCCATGCATTGCCTGGCCTTGCCTTGCCTTGCATTAGCATTACCTTGCCTTGCCGTGCCTTGCATTGTCCTTCCCTTCCCTTGCCGTGCCTTCCGTTAACATTTTCTTGCTTTGCCGTGCCTTCCGTTACCCTTGATTTGCCTTGCTTTGCCTTGCCTCCCGTTACCCTTTCCTTTCCTTGCCGTGCATTGCCTAGCCTTGCGTTGCCTTGCCTTAGCCTTTCCTTGCCTTGCCGTGCCTTGTATTTCGTTACCATTGTCTTGCTTTGCCGTGCCTTTCCTTGTCCTTACCTTGCCTTGCCGAGCCTTCGGTTACCCTTGCCTTGCCTTGCCGTGCCTTGCATTCCGTTACACTTGTCTTGCCTTGCCATGCCTTCCGTTACCCTTGCCTTGCCTTGTCCTTCCCTTGCCTTGCCGTTTTTGCCCTTACCCTTTCCTTGCCATGCCATGCATTGCCTGGCCTTGCCTTGCCTTGCATTAGCATTACCTTGCCTTGCCGTGCCTTGCATTGTCCTTCCCTTCCGTTGCCGTGCCTTCCGTTAACATTTTCTTGCTTTGCCGTACCTTCCGTTACCCTTGATTTGCCTTGCTTTGCCTTGCCTCCCGTTACCCTTTCCTTTCCTTGCCGTGCATTGCCTAGCCTTGCGTTGCCTTACCTTAGCCTTTCCTTGCCTTGCCGTGTCTTGCCTTGTCCTTACCTTTCCTTGCCGAGCATTCTGTTACCCTTGCCTTGCCTTGCCGTGCCTTACCTTCCGTTACCCTTGTCTTGCCTTGCCATGCCTTCCGTTACCCTTGCCTTGCCGTGCCTTGCCTTGTCCTTCCCTTGCCTTGCCGTGCTTTCCCTTACCCTTACCTTGCCTGGCCATGCATTGCCTAGCCTTGCCTTGCCTTGCATTAGCCTTGCCTTGCCTTGTCGTTCCTTGCATTGTCCTTCCGTCCCCTTGCCGTGGTTTCCGTTATCATTTTCTTGCTTTGACGTGCCTTCCGTTACCCTTGATTTGCCTTGCTTTGCCTTGCCTTCGGTTACCCTTTCCTTTCCTTGCGGTGCATTGCCTAGCCTTGCGTTGTTGTGCCATAGCCTTTCCTTTCCTTGCCTTAGCCTTACTTGGCTTCCCTTGCCTTGCCGTGCCCTCTGTTACCCTTGCGTTTTCTTGCTTTGCCTTTCCTTGCCTTCCGTTACCCTTCCCTTGCCTTGCCCTGCATTGCCTAGCCTTGCGTTGCCTTACATTAGCCTTTCCTTGCCTTGCCTTGCCTTGCGTTTTCTTTCCCTTAACTTGCCGTCCCTTCCGTTACCCTTGCCTTGCCTTGCTTTGGCTTGCTTTGCCTTGCCTTGCTTTGCCTTGCATTGCCTTGCTTTCTGTTACCTTTTCCTTGCCTTGCCTTAACTTTGCTTTGCCTTGCGTTGCCTTGCATTAGCCTTGCCTTGCCTTGCCTTCCGTTACCATTCCCTTGCCTTGCCGTGCATCGCCTAGCCTTGCGTTGCCTTACCTTAGCCTTTCCTTGCCTTGCCTTGTCCTTCCCTTGCCTTGCCGTCCCTTCCGTTACACATGCCTTGCCTTGCTTTGCCTTGCCTTGCCTTGCTTTGCCTTGCCTTGCATTTCCTTCCGTTACACTTTACTTGCCTTGCTTTGCATTGCCTTGCCTTCCTTTCTGTTACCCTTCCCTTGCCTTGCCGTTCATTGCTTAGCCTTGCGTTGCCTTGCCTTAGCCTTGCCTTGCCTTGCCTTGTCTTGCCGCCCCTTCCGTTACCCTTGCCTTGCCTTGCTTTGCCTTGCCTTGCCTTACTTTGCCTTGCCTTGCCTTGCCTTTTGTTTCCCTTTCCTTGCCTTGCCTTAAATTTCCATTGCCTTGCCTTATCCTTCCCTTGCCTTGCCGTCCCTTGCCTTCCGTTACCCTTTCCTTGCATTGCCGTGCCTTGCCTTCCGTTACCTTTTCCTTGCCTTGCCTTAACTTCGCGTTGCTTTGCGTTGCGTTGCCTTAGCCTTGCCTTGCCTTGCCGTGGCTTGCCTTGTCCTTCCCTTTCCTTGCCAAGACTTCAGTTACCCTTGCCTTGCCTTGCTTTGCCCTGCCTTGCCATGCCTTCCGTTACCCTTTCCATGCCTTGCTGTGATTTCCGTTACCCTTTGCTTGCCTTGCTTTGCCTTGCATTCCCTTGCCTTCTGCGACCCTTTCCTTGCCTTGCCGTGCATTACGTAGTCTTGCGTTGTCGTGCCTGCGCCTTGTCTCCCCTTGCCTTAGGCTTGCTTGGCTTGCCTTCCCTTAATCTTGCCTTGCTTTGCGTTGCCTTGCCTTATCCTTGCCTTGCCTTGCCTTGCCTTGTCTTTCCCTTCCCTTGCTGTGCCTTTCGTTACCCTTGCCTTGCATTGTTTTCCTTGCCTTGCCTTCCCTACCGTTACCCTTGCCTTGCCTTGCCTTAACTTTGCGTTGCCTTGCGTTGCGTTGTGTTGCCTTTGCCTTGCCTTGCCTTGCCGTGCCTTGCCTTCCGTTACCATTGTCTTGCCTTGCCGTCCTTTGCCTTCCGTTACCCTTTCCTTGCCTTCCCGTCTATTTCCTAGCCTTCCCTTGTCTTGCCTTAGCCTTGCCTTGCCTTGGCGTGCCTTGCCTTGTCCTTACCTTGTCTTGCCGAGCCTTCTGTTACCCTTGTCTTGCCTTGCCGTGCCTTCCGTTACCCTTGCCTTGCCTTACCTCCCCTTGCTTTAGCCTTGCTTGGGATGTCTTGCCTTCACTTTGCATTGCCTTCCGTTGCCTTTCCTCAGCTTTGTATTGCCTTGACGTGCCTTGCCTTCCTTTACCCTTTCCTTGCCTTGCCGTACATTGCCTAGCCTTTTGTATCCTTGCCTTAGCCTTGCCTTCCATTGCCGTGCCTTTCCTTGTCCTTCCCTTGCCTTGCCGTCCCTTCCGGTACCCTTGCCTTGCCTTGGTTTGCCTTGCTTTGCCTTGCCTTGCCTTGCTTTGCCTTGCCTTGCCTTTCCTTCCGTTACCCTTTCCTTGTCCTGCTTAGCCTTGCATTGCCTTGCTTTCTGTTACCCTTTCCTTGCCTTGCCTTAACTTTGCTTTGCCTTGCGTTGCCTTGCATTAGCCTTGCCTTGCCTTGCCGTGCCTTGCCTTCCGTTACCCTTTCCGTGCCTCTCCGTGCCTTGCCTTCCGTTACCCGTTCCTTGCCTAGCCTTAACTTCGCGTTGCCTTGCGCTGCGTATCGTTGCCTTAGCCTTTCCTTGCCTTGCCGTGCCTTGTATTCCGTTACCATTGTCTTGCCTTGCCGTGCCTTGCCTTGTCCTTACCTTGCCTTGCCGAGCCTTCTGTTACCCTTGCCTTGCCTTGCCGTGCCTTGCATTCCGTTACCCTTGTCTTGCCTTGCCATGCCTTCCGTTACCCTTGCCTTGCTGTGCCTTGCCTTGTCCTTCCCTTGCCTTGCCGCGCTTTCCCTTACCCTTACCTTGCCATGCCATGCATTGCCTGGCCTTGCCTTGCCTTGCATTAGCATTACCTTGCCTTGCCGTGCCTTGCATTGTCCTTCCCTTCCCTTGCCGTGCCTTCCGTTAACATTTTCTTGCTTTGCCGTGCCTTCCGTTACCCTTGATTTGCCTTGCTTTGCCTTGCCTCCCGTTACCCTTTCCTTTCCTTGCCGTGCATTGCCTAGCCTTGCGTTGCCTTACCTTAGCCTTTCCTTGCCTTGCCGTGCCTTGCCTTGTCCTTACCTTTCCTTGCCGAGCATTCTGTTACCCTTGCCTTGCCTTGCCGTGCCTTACCTTCCGTTACCCTTGTCTTGCCTTGCCATGCCTTCCGTTACCCTTGCCTTGCCGTGCCTTGCCTTGTCCTTCCCTTGCCTTGCCGTGCTTTCCCTTACCCTTACCTTGCCTGGCCATCCATTGCCTGGCCTTGCCTTGCCTTGCATTAACCTTGCCTTGCCTTGTCGTTCCTTGCATTGTCCTTCCGTCCCCTTGCCGTGGTTTCCGTTAACATTTTCTTGCTTTGCCGTGCCTTCCTTTACCCTTGATTTGCCTTGCTTTGCCTTGCCTTCGGTTACCCTTTCCTTTCCTTGCGTTGCATTGCCTAGCCTTGCGTTGTCATTGCTTAGACTTGCCTTGCCTTTCAGTGCCTGGCCTTGTCCTTCCCTTGGTTTGCCGAGCGTTCCGTTACCCTTGCCTTGCCTTGCCGTGCCGTGCGTTACACTTGCCTTGCTGCCTCCCGTTGCCTTAGCCTTGCTTGTGTTGTCTTGCCTTCACTTGGTATTGCCTTGCGTTGCCTTTCCTCATCTTTGCATTGCCTTGCCGTGCCTTACATTCCTTTACCCTTTCCTTGCCTTGCCATGCATTGCCTAGCCTTGCGTTGCCTTGCCGTGCCTTCCGTTAACATTTTCTGGCCTTGCCGTGCCTTCCGTTACCCTTGACTTGCTTTGCTTTGCCTTGAATTCGGTTACCCTTTCCTTTCCTTGCGGTGCCTTGCCTAGCCTTGGGTTGTCGTGCCATAGACTTTCCTAGCTTTGCCTTAGCTTTACTTGGCTTGCCTTGCCTTGCCGTGCCGTCTGTTACCCTTGCCTTTTCTTGGTTTGCCTTGCCTTGCCTTCCGTTACCCTTCCCTTGCCTTGCCGTGCATTGCGTAGCCTTGCGTTGCCTTACCTTAGCCTTTCCTTGCCTTGGCGTGCCTTGCCTTGTCCTTCCCTTGACTTGCCGTCCATTCCGTTACCTTTGCCTTGCCTTGCCTTGCTTTGCCTTGCCTTGCCTTTCCTTCCGTTACACGTTACTTGCCTTGCTTTGCCTTGCCTTGCCTTCCGTTCCATTACCCTTCCATTGCCTTGCCGTTCATTGCTTAGCCTTGCGTTGCCTTGCCTTAACCTTGCCTTGCCTTGCCTTGCCTTGTCCTTCCCTTGCCTTGCCGTCCCTTCTGTTACCCTTGCATTGCCTTGCTTTGCCTTGCCTTGCCTTGCCTTCCATTAACCTTTCCTTGCCTTGCTTTGCCTTGCATTGCCTTGCCTTCTGTTTCCCTTTCCTTGCCTTGCCTTAAATTTGCATTGCCTTGCGTTGCCTTGCCTTAGCCTTCCCTTGCCTTGCCGTCCCTTGCCTTCCGTTATCCTTTCCTTGCATTGCCGTGCCTTGCCTTCCGTTACCCTTTTCTTGCCTTGCCTTAACTTCGCGTTGCTTTGTGTTGCGTTGCGTTGTCTTAGCCTTGCCTTGCCTTGCCGTGGCTTGCCTTGTCCTTCCCTTGCCTTGCCAAGACTTCAGTTGCCCTTGCCTTGCCTTGCTTTGCCCTGCCTTGCCATGCCTTCCGTTACTCTTTCCATGCCTTGCTGTGATTTCCGTTACCCTTTGCTTGCCTTGATTTGCCTTGCATTGCCTTGCCTTCTGTTACCCTTTCCTTGCCTTGCCGTGCATTACGTAGTCTTGCGTTGTCGTGCCTGCGCCTTGTCTCCCCTTGCCTTAAGCTTGCTTGGCTTGCCTTCCCTTAACCTTGCCTTGCTTTGCGTTGCCTTGCCTTATCCTTGCCTTGCCTTGCCTTGCCTTGTCTTTCACTTCCCTTGCTGTGCCTTTCGTGACCCTTGCCTTGCCTTGTTTTCCTTGCCTTGCCTTCGCTACTGTTACCCTTGCCTTGCCTTGCCTTAACTTTGCGTTGCCTTGCGTTGCATTGCGTTGCGTTGCCTTTGCCTTGCCTTGCCTTGCCGTGCCTTGCCTTCCGTTACCATTGTCTTGCCTAGCCGTGCTTTGCCTTCCGTTACCCTTTCCTTGCCTTCCCGTCTATTTCCTAGCCTTGCGTTGTCATGCCTTAGCCTTGCCTTGCCTTGGCGTGCCTTGCCTTGTCCTTCCCTTGCCTTGAAGAGCCTTCCGTTACCCTTGCATTGCCTTGCCTCCCCTTGATTTAGCCTTGCTTAGGATGTCTTGCCTTCACTTTGCATTGCCTTGCGTTGCCTTTCCTCAGCTTTGCATTGTCTTGACGTTCCTTGACTTCCTTTACCCTTTCCTTGCCTTGCCGTACATTGCCTAGCCTTTCGTTTCCTTGCCTTAGCCTTGCCTTTCGTTGCCGTGCCTTACCTTGTCCTTCCCTTGCCTTGACGTCCCTTCCGTTACCCTTGCCTTCCCTTCCTTTGCCTTTCTTTACCTTGCCTTGCCTTGCCTGGCCTTGCCTTGATTTCCGTTACCCTTTCCTTGCCTTGCTTTGCCTTGCATTGCCTTGCCTTCTGTTTCCCTTTCCTTGCCTTGTCTTAACTTTGCGGTGCCTTGCGTTGCCTTGCCTTAGCCTTGCCTTGCATTGCCGTGCGTTCCCTTCGGTTACTCTTGACTTGCATTGCCGTGCGTTCCTTCGGTTACCCTTGCCTTGCCTTGCCTTAACTTTGCGTTGCCTTACGTTGCTTTGCGTTGCCTTAGCCTTGCCTTGCCGTGCCTTGCCTTCCGTTACCATTGTCTTGCCTTGCTGTGCCTTCCTTTACCCTTGCCTTGCCTTGCTTTGCCTTGCCTTGCATTGCCTTCCGTTACCCTTTCCTTGCCTTGCCGTGCATTGCCTAGCCTTGCGTTGTCGTGCCTTAGCCTTGCCTTGCCTTGCCTTCCGTTACCCTTTCCTTGCCTTGCCGTGCATTGCCTAGCCTTGCGTTGTCGTGCCTTAGCCTTGCCTCGCCTTGCCGTGCCTTGCCTTCCGTTACCTCTGTCTTGCCTTGCCGTGCCTTCCATTACCCTTGCCTTGCCGTGCCTTGCCTTGTCCTTCCCTTGCTTTGCCGTGCTTTCCCTTACCCTTACCTTGCCTTGCCATGCATTGCCTTGCCTTGCCTTGCATTAGCCTTGCCTTGCCGGGCCGTGCCTTGCCTTGTCCTTCCCTTCCCTTGCCGTGCCTTCCGTTAACATTTTCTTGCTTTGCCGTGCCTCCCGTTACCCTTGACTTGCCTTGCTTTGCCTTGCCTCCCGTTTCCCTTTCCTTTCCTTGCCGTGCATTGCCTAGCCTTGCTTTGCCGTGCCCTAGCATTGCCTTGCCTTGTCTTCCGTTAACCTTTACTTGCCTTGCCGTGCATTGCCTAGCCTTGCGTTTTCATGCCTTAGACTTGCCTTGCCTTGCCTTGCCTTCCCTACCGTTACCCTTGCTTTGCCTTGCATTAACTTTGTGTTGCCTTGCGTTGCGTTGCGTTGCCTTAGCCTTGCCTTGCCTTGCCGTGCCTTGCCTTCCGTTATCATTGTCTTTCCATGCTGTGCCTTGCCTTCCGTTACCCTTTCATTGCCTTCCCGTCTATTTCCTAGCCTTGCGTTGTCATGCCTTAGACTTGCCTTGCCTTGCCGTGCCTTGCCTTGTCCTTCCCTTGCCTTGCCGAGCCTTCCATTACACTTGTCTTGCCTTGCCGTGCCTTCCGTTACCCTTGCCTTGCCTTGCCTCCCCTTGCTTTAGCCTTGCTTGGGATGTCTTGCCTTCACTTTGCATTGCCTTGCGTTGCCTTTCCTCAGCCTTGCCTTCCCTTGCCGTGCCTTGCCTTGTCCTTCCCGTGCCTTGCCGTCTCTTCCGGTACACTTGCCTTGCCTTCCTTTTCCTTGCTTTGCCTTGCCTTGCCTTGCTTTGCCTTGCCTTGCCTTTCCTTCCGTTACCCTTTCCTTGTCTTGCTTGGCCTTGCATTGCCTTGCTTTCTGTTACCCTTTCCTTGCCTTGCCTTAACTTTGCTTTGACTTGCGTTGCCTTGCCTTAGCCTTGCATTGCCTTGCCGTGCCTTGCCTTCCGTTACCGTTTCCGTGCCTCTCCGTGCCTTGCCTTCTGTTACCCGTTCCTTGCCTTGCCTTAACTGCGCGTTGGCTTGCGCTGTGTTGCGTTGCCTTAGCCTTTCCTTGCCTTGCCGTGCCCTTCCTGCCTTTACCATTGTCTTGCCTTGCCGTGCCTTGCCTTGTCATTACCTTGCCTTGCCGAGCCTTCTGTTACCCTTGCCTTGCCATGCCGAGCCTTGCCTTCTGTTACCCTTGTCTTGCCTGGCCATACCTTCCTTTACCCTTGCCTTGCCCTGCCTTGCCTTGTCCTTCCCTTGTCTTGCCGTGCTTTCCCTTACGCTTACCTTGCCTTGCCGTGCATTGCCTAGCCTTGCGTTGCCTTACCTTAGCCTGTCCTTGACTTGCCGTGCCTTGCCTTGTCCTTACCTTGCCTTGCCGAGCATTCTGTTACCCTTGCCTTGCCTTGCCGTGCCTTACCTTCCGTTACCCTTGTCTTGCCTTGCCATTCCTTCCGTTACCCTTGCCTTGCCGTGCCTTGCCTTGTCCTTCCCTTGCCTTGCCGTGCTTTCCCTTACCCTTACCTTACCTTGCCATGCATTGCCTGGCCTTGCCTTACCTTGCATTGGCCTTGCCTTGCCTTGCCATGCCTTGTCTTGTCCTTCCCTTCCCTTGCCGTGCCTTCCGTTAACATTTTCTTGCTTTGCCATGCCTTCCGTTACCATTGACTTGCCTTGCTTTGCCTTGCCTACCGTTACCCTTTCCTTTCCTTGCGGTGCATTGCGTAGCCTTGCGTTGCCGTGCCCTAGCCTTGCCTTCCGGTACCCATTCCTTGCCTTCCCGTGCATTGGCTAGCCTTGAGTTGCCTTGCCCTAGCCTTTCCTTGCCGTGCCTTGCCTTGTCCTTCCCTTCCCTTGCCGTGCCTTCTGTTAACATTTTCTTACCTTGCTGTGCCTTCCGTTACCATTGACTTGCCTTGCTTTGCCTTTCCTTCGGTTACCCTTTCCTTTCCTTGCGGTGCATTGCCTAGCCATGTGTTGTCGTGCCATAGCCTTTCCTTGCCTTGCCTTAGCCTTACTTGGCTTGCCTTGCCTTGCCGTGCCCTCTGTTACCCTTGCGTTTTCTTGCTTTGCCTTGCCTTGCCTTCCGTTACCCTTCCCTTGCCTTGCCCTGCATTGCCCAGCCTTGCGTTGCCTTACCTTAGCCTTTCCTTGCCTTGCCGTGCCTTGCCTTTTCCTTCCCTTACGTTTCCCTTTCCTTGCCTTGCCGTGCATTGCCTAGCCTTGCGTTGCCTTGCCTTAGCCTTGCTTTGACTTGCCGTGCCTTTCCTTCCGTTACCCTTTCCTTGCCTTGCTTTGAGTTGCCTTGCCTTATCCTTGCCTTGCCTTGCCGTGCCTTCCCTTGTCTTTCCTTTGCCTTGCCGTGCCTTCCGTTACACTTCCCTTGCCTTGCTTTGCCTTGCCTTGCCTTCCCTTACGTTACCCTTTCCTTGCCTTGCCGTGCATGGCCTGGCCTCGCGTTTTCGTGGCTTAGCCTTGCCTCCACTTAACATAGCCTTGCTTGGCTTGCCTGGCCTTAACCTTGCCTTGCCTTGCGTTGCCTTGCGTTAGCCTTGCCTTGCCTTGCCGTGCCCTGCCTTGCCTTGTCCTTCCCTTGCCTTGCCGTACCTTCCGTTACCCTTGCCTTGCCGTGCCTTGCCTTGTCCTTCCCTTGCCTTGCCGTGCTTTCCCTTACCCTTACCTTACCTTGCCATGCATTGCCTGGCCTTGCCTTACCTTGCATTAGCCTTGCCTTGCCTTGCCGTGCCTTGTCTTGTCCTTCCCTTCCCTTGCCGTGCCTTCCGTTAACATTTTCTTGCTTTGCCTTGCCTTGCCTTGCTTTGCCTTGCCTTGCCTTACCTTCTGTTAACCTTTCCTTGTCTTGCTTGGCCTTGCATTGCCTTGCTTTCTGTTACCCTTTCCTTGCCTTGCCTTAACTTTGCTTTGACTTGCGTTGCCTTGCCTTAGCCTTGCCTTGCCTTGCCGTGCCTTGCCTTCCGTTACCGTTTCCGTGCCTCTCCGTGCCTTGCCTTCCGTTACCCGTTCCTTGCCTTGCCTTAACTTCGCGTTGCCTTGCGATGTGTTGCTTTGCCTTAGCCTTTCCTTGCCTTGCCGTGCCTTGCCTTCCGTTACCATTGTCTTGCCTTGCCGTGCCTTGCCTTGTCCTTACCTTGCCTTGCCGAGCCTTCTGTTACCCTTGCCTTGCCTTGCCGTGCCTTACCTTCCGTTACCCTTGTCTTGCCTTGCCATGCCTTCCGTTACCCTTTCCTTGCCGTGCCTTGCCTTGTCCTTCCCTTGCCTTGCCGTGCTTTCCCTTACCCTTACCTTGCCTGGCCATGCATTGCCTGGCCTTGCCTTGCCTTGCATTAACCTTGCCTTGCCTTGCCGTGCCTTGCATTGTCCTTCCGTCCCCTTGCCGTGGTTTCCGTTAACATTTTCTTGCTTTGCCGTGCCTTCCGTTACCCTTGATTTGCCTTGCTTTGCCTTGCCTTCGGTTACCCTTTCCTTTCCTTGCGGTGCATTGCCTAGCCTTGCGTTGTTGTGCCATAGCCTTTCCTTGCCTTGCCTTAGCCTTACCTGGCTTGCCTTGCCTTGCCGTGCCCTCTGTTACCCTTGCGTTTTCTTGCTTTGCCTTGCCTTGCCTTCCGTTACCCTTCCCTTGCCTTGCCCTGCATTGCCTAGCCTTGCGTTGCCTTACCTTAGCCTTTCCTTGCCTTGCCGTGCCTTGCGTTTTCCTTCCCTTACCTTGCCGTCCCTTCCGTTACCCTTGCCTTGCCTTGCTTTGCCTTGCCTTGCCTTGGTTTGCCTTGCATTGCCTTGCTTTCTGTTACCTTTTCCTTGCCTTGCCTTAACTTTGCTTTGCCTTGCGTTGCCTTGCCTTAGCCTTGCCTTGCCTTGCCGTGCCTTGCCTTCCGTTACCCTTTCCGTGCCTTTCGCCTTCCCTTCCTTTACCCGTTCCTTGCCTTGCCTTAACTACGCGTTGCCTTGCGTTGCGTTGCGTTGCCTTAGCCTTGCCTTGCCTTGCCGTTCCTTGCCTTCCGTTACCACTGTCTTGCCTTGCCGTGCATTGCCTTGTCCTTACCTTGCCTTGCCGAGCCTTCTTTTACCCGTGTCTTACCTTGAAGTGCCTTCCGTTACCCTTGCCTTCCCTTGCCTCCCCTTGCCTTAGCCTTGCTTGTGTTGTGTTGCCTTCACTTTGCATTGCCTTGCTTTGCCTTTCCTCAGCATTGCAATGCCTTGCAGGGCTTTGCCTTCCGTTACCCTTGCCTTGCATTGCCTAGCCTTGCGTTGCCTTGCCTTAGCCTTGCTTTGACTTGCCGTGCCTTTCCTTCCGTTACCCTTTCCTTGCCTTGCTTTGAGTTGCCTTGCCTTATCCTTGCCTTGCCTTGCCGTGCCTTCCCTTGTCTTTCCTTTGCCTTGCCGTGCCTTCCGTTACACTTCCCTTGCCTTGCTTTGCTTGCCTTGCCTTCCCTTACGTTACCCTTTCCTTGCCTTGCCGTGCATGGCCTGGCCTCGCGTTTTCGTGGCTTAGCCTTGCCTCCACTTAACATAGCCTTGCTTGGCTTGCCTGGCCTTAGCCTTGCCTTGCCTTGCCGTGCCTTGCCTTCCGTTACCCTTACCGTGCCTTTCCTTGCCGTGCCTTGCCTTCCGTTACCCTTACCGTGCCTTTCCGTTCCTTGCCTTCCGTTACCCGTTCTTTGCCTTGCCTTAACTTCGCGTTGCCTTGCATTGCGTTGCGTTGCCTTAGCCTTTCCTTGCTTTGCCGTGCCTTCCCTTCCGTTACCATTGTCTTGCCTTGCGGTGCCTTGAATTTCCTTCCCTTACCTTGCCGTCCCTTGCCTTGCTTTGACTTGCCTTGCCTTGCTTTGCCTTGCATTGCCTTGCTTTCTGTTACCTTTTCCTTGCCTTGCCTTAACTTTGCTTTGCCTTGCGTTGCCTTGCCTTAGCCTTGCCATTCCTTGCCGTGCCTTGCCTTCCGTTACCCTTTCCTTGTCTTGCCGTGCATTGCCTAGCCTTGCGGTGCCTTGCCTTAGCCTTTCTTTGTCTTGCCGTGCCTTGCCTTCCGTTACCCTTTCCTTGCCTTGCCTTGAGTTGCCTTGCCTTATCCTTGCCTTGACTTGCCGTGCCTTCCGTTACACTTCCCTTGCCTTGCTTTGCCTTGCCTTGCCTTCCCTTACGTTACCCTTTCCTTGCCTTGCCGTGCATGGCCTAGCCTTTCGTTTTCGTGGCTTAGCCTTGCCTAAACTTAACATAGCCTTGCTTGGCTTGCCTGGCCTTAACCTTGCCTTGCCTTGCGTTGCCTTGCCTTAGACTTGCCTTGCCTTGCCGTGCCTTGCCTTCCCTTGTACTTCCCTTGTCTTGCCGTGCCTTCCATTACCCTTGTCTTGCCTTGATATATCTTGCCTTGCCCTGCCTTCCGTTACCCTTTCCTTTCCTTGCGGTGCATTGCCTAGACTTGGGTTGTCGTGCCATAGCCTTTCCTTGCCTTACCTTAGCCTTACTTGGCTCGCCTTGCCTTGCCGTGCCCTCTGTTACCCTTGCCTTTTCTTGCTTTGCCTTGCCTTGCCTTCCCTTACCCTTCCCTTGCCTTGCCCTGCATTGCCTAGCCTTGCGTTGCCTTACCTTAGCCTTTCCTTGCCTTGCCGTGCCTTGCGTTTTCCTTCCCTTACCTTGCCGTCCCTTCCGTTACCCTTGCCTTGCTTTGCTTTGCCTTGCTTTTTCCTTCCCTTACCTTGCCGTCCCTTCCGTTACCCTTGCCTTGCTTTGCTTTGCCTTGCCTTGCCTTGCTTTGCCTTGCATTGCCTTGCTTTCTGTTACCTTTTCCTTGCCTTGCCTTAACTTTGCTTTGCCTTGCGTTGCCTTGCCTTAGCCTTGCCTTGCCTTGCCTTCCGTTACCCTTCCCTTGCCTTGCCGTGCATTGCCTAGCCTTGCGTTGCCTTACCTTAGCCTTTCCTTGCCTTGGCGTGCCTTGCCTTGTCCTTCCCTTGACTTGCCGTCCCTTCCGTTACCCTTGCCTTGCCTTGCGTTGCCTTGCCTTGCCTTGCCTTGCCTTGCCTTTCCTTCCGTTACACGTTACTTGCCTTGCTTTGCCTTGCCTTGCCTTCCGTTCCGTTACCCTTCCATTTCCTTGCCGTTCATTGCTTAGCCTTGCGTTGCCTTGCCATAACCTTTCCTTGCCTTGCCTTGCCTTGTCCTTCGCTTGCCTTGCCGTCCCTTCTGTTACCGTTGCCTTGCCTTGCTTTGCCTTGCCTTGCCTTGCCTTGCTTTGCCTTGCCTTGCCTTGCCTTTCATTAACCTTTCCTTGCCTTGCTTTGCCTTGCATTGCCTTGCCTTCTGTTTCCCTTTCCTTGCCTTGCCTTAAATTTGCATTGCCTTGCGTTGCCTTGCCTTAGCCTTCCCTTGCCTTGCCGTCCCTTGCCTTCCGTTATCCTTTCCTTGCATTGCCGTGCCTTGCCTTCCATTACCCTTTCCTTGCCTTGCCTTAACTTCGCGTTGCTTTGGGTTGCGGTGCGTTGCCTTAGCCTTGCCTTGCCTTGCCGTGGCTTGCCTTGTCCTTCCCTTGCCTTGCCAAGACTTCAGTTGCCCTTGCCTTGCCTTGCTTTGCCCTGCCTTGCCATGCCTTCCGTTACCCTTTCCATGCCTTGCTGTGATTTCCATTACCCTTTGCTTGCCTTGATTTGCCTTGCATTGCCTTGCCTTCTGTTACCCTTTCCTTGCCTTGCCGTGCATTACGTAGTCTTGCGTTGTCATGCCTGCGCCTTGTCTCCCCTTGCCTTAAGCTTGCTTGGCTTGCCTTCCCTTAACCTTGCCTTGCTTTGCGTTGCCTTGCCCTATCCTTGCCTTGCCTTGCCTTGCCTTGTCTTTCACTTCCCTTGCTGTGCCTTTCGTTACCCTTGCCTAGCCTTGTTTTCCTTGCCTTGCCTTCGCTACTGTTACCCTTGCCTTGCCTTGCCTTACCTTTGCGTTGCCTTGCTTTGCGTTGCGTTGCGTTGCCTTTGCCTTGCCTTGCCTTGCCGTGCCTTGCCTTCCGTTACCATTGTCTTGCCTAGCCCTGCTTTGCCTTCCGTTACCCTTTCCTTGCCTTCCCGTCTATTTCCTAGCCTTGCGTTGTCATGCCTTAGCCTTGCCTTGCCTTGCCGTGCCTTGCCTTGTCCTTCCCTTGCCTTGCCGATCCTTCCGTTACTCTTGCATTGCCTTGTTCCCCTTGATTTAGCCTTGCTTAGGATGTCTTGCCTTCACTTTGCATTGCCTTGCGTTGCCTTTCCTCAGCTTTGCATTGTCTTGACGTTCCTTGACTTCCTTTACCCTTTCCTTGCCTTGCCGTACATTGCATAGCCTTTCGTTTCCTTCCCTTAGCCTTGCCTTTCGTTGCCGTGCCTTAGCTTGTCATTCCCTTGCCTTGACGTCCCTTCCGTTACCCTTGCCTTCCCTTCCTTTGCCTTTCTTTGCCTTGCCTGGCCTTGCCTTGATTTCCGTTACCCTTTCCTTGCCTTGCTTTGCCTTGCATTGCCTTGCCTTCTGTTTCCCTTTCCATGACTTGTCTTAACTTTGCGGTGCCTTGCGTTGCCTTGCCTTAGCTTTGCCTTGCATTGCCGTGCGTTCCCTTCGGTTACCCTTGCCTTGCATTGCCGTGCGTTCCTTCGGTTACCCTTGCCTTGCCTTGCCTTAACTTTGCGTTGCCTTGCGTTGCGTTGCGTTGCCTTAGCCTTGCCTTGCCGTGCCTTGCCTTCCGTTACCATTGTCTTGCCTTGCTTTGCCTTGCCTTGAATTGCCTTCCGTTACCCTTTCCTTGCCTTGCCGTGCATTGCCTAGCCTTGCGTTGTCGTGCCTTAGCCTTGCCTTGCCTTGCCTTCCGTTACCCTTTCCTTGCCTTGCCGTGCATTGCCTAGCCTTGCGTTGTCGTGCCTTAGCCTTGCCTCGTCTTGCCGTGCCTTGCCTTCCGTTACCTCTGTCTTGCCTTGCCGTGCCTTCCGTTAACCTTTACCTGGCTAGCCGTGCATTGCCTAGCCTTGCGTTTTCATGCCTTAGACTTGCCTTGCCTTGCCTTGCCTTCCCTACCGTTACCCTTGCTTTGCCTTGCATTAACTTTGTGTTGCCTTGCGTTGCGTTGCGTTGCCTTAGCCTTGCCTTGCCTTGCCGTGCCTTGCCTTCCGTTATCATTGTCTTTCCTTGCCGTGCCTTGCCTTCCGTTACCCTTTCATTGCCTTCCCGTCTATTTCCTAGCCTTGCGTTGTCGTGCCTTAGCCTTGCCTTGCCTTGCCTTCCGTTACCCTTGAATTGCCGTGCCTTGCCTTGTCCTTCCCTTGCCTTGCCGTGCCTTCCGTTACCCTTCTCTTGCCTTAGCGTGAATTCCTTTACCCTTGCCTAGCCTTGCGTTGCCTTGCCTTAGCCTTCACTTCGCTTTCCGTGACTTGCCTTGTCCGTCCCTTGCCTTGCCATGCCTTCCATTACACTTCCCTTGCATGGCTTTGCCTTGCCTTGCCTTGCCTTCCGTTACCCTTCCCTTGCCGTGCCGTGCCTTCCTTTACCCTTTCCTTGCCTTGCTTTGCCTAGCATTGCGTTGCCTTCCCCTACACTTTCCTTGCCTTGCCGTGCATTGCCTAGCCTTGCGTTGCCTTGCCTTAGCCTTTCCTTGCCTTGCCCTGCCTTGCCTTGCCCTTCCCATGCCTTGCCGTCCCTTCCGTTACCCTTGCCTTGCCTTGCTTTGCCTTGCTTTGCCTTGCCATGCCTTGCCTTCCGTTACCCTTTCCTTGCCTTGCTTTGCCTTACATTGCCTTGCTTTCTGTTACCCTTTCCTTGCCTTGCCTTAACTTTGTGTTGACTTGCGTTGCCTTGCCTTAGCCTTGCCTTGCCTTGCCTTGCCTTCCGATACCCTTTCCTTGCCTTTCCGTGCCTTGCCTTCTGTTACCCTTTCCTTGCCTTTCCTTAACTTCGCGTTGCCTTGCGTTGCGTTGCGTTCTGTAAGCCTTTCCTTGCCTTGCCGTGCCTTGCCTTGTCCTTCCCTTGCCTTGCCATGCCTTCAGTAACCCTTTCCTTGCCTTGCCGTGCATTGCCTAGCCTTGCGTTGTCGTGCCTTAGCCTTGTCTCCCCTTGCCTTAGCCTTGCTTGGCTTGCCTTGCCTTAACCTTGCCTAGCTTTGCTATGATTTGCCTTATCCTTGCCTTGCCTTGCCTTGTCTTTCCCTTGCCTTGCCATACCTTCCGTGACCCTTGCCTTTCCTTGCTATTCCGTGTCTTGCCTTGCATTCCGTGACCCTTTCCTTGCCTTGACTGAACTTTGCGTTGCCTTGCGTTGCCTTGCCTTAGCCGTGAGTTGCCTTGCTGTGCCTTGCATTCCGTTACCCTTTCCTTGCCTTGCCGTGCCTTCCCTTCCGTTACCCTTGCTTTGCCTTGCCTTACCTTTGCGTTGCATTGCGTTGCGTTGCGTTGCCTTGGACTTGCCTTACCTTGCCGTGCCTTGCCTTCCGTTACCATTGTCTTGCCTTTCCATGCCTTCCGTTACCCTTGCCTTGCCTTGCCTTGCCATGTCCTTCCCTTCCCTTGCCGTCCCGTCCGTTACCCTTGACTTGCCTTGCTTTCACTTGCTTTGACGTGCCTTGCCTTGCTTTGCGTTGCCTTGCCTCGCCTTCCGTTACCCTTGCCTTGCCTTGCTTTGCCTTGCATTGCCTTGCTTTTTGTTACCCTTTCCTTGCCTTGCCTTAACTTTGCGTTGACTTGCGTTGCCTTGCCTTAGCCTTGCCTTGCCTTGCCGTGCCTTGCCTTCCCATACCCTTTCCTTGCCTTTCCGTGCCTTGCGTTCTGTTACCCTTTCCTTGCCTTGCCTTAACTTCGCGTACCCTTGCGTTGCGTTGCGTTCTATAAGCCTTGCCTTGCCTTGCCGTGCCTTGCCTTGTCTTTCCCTTGCCTTGCCATGCCTTCAGTTACCCTTGCCTTGCCTTGCTTTGCCTTGCCTTGCCTTCCGTTACCCTTCCCTTGCCTTGCTTTGCCTTGCATTGCCTTGCCTTCTGTTACCCTTTCCTTGCCTTGCCTTAACTTTGCGTTGCCTTGCGTTGCCTTGCCTTAGCCGTGCGTTGCCTTGCTGTGCCTTGAATTCCGTTACCCTTTCCTTGCCTTGCCGTGCCTTCCCTTCCGTTACCCTTGCTTTGCCTTTCCTTAACTTTGCGTTGCCTTGCGTTGCGTTGCGTTCCCTTGGCCTTGCCTTACCTTGCCGTGCCTTGCCTTCCGTTACCATTGTCTTGCCTTTCCATGCCTTCCGTTACCCTTGCCTTGCCTTGCCTTGCCTTCCGTTACCCTTGCCTTGCCGTGCCTTGCCTTGTCCTTCCCTTGCCTTGCCGTGCTTTCCCTTACCCTTACCTTACCTTGCCATGCATTGCCTGGCCTTGCCTTACCTTGCATTAGCCTTGCCTTGCCTTGCCATGCCTTGTCTTGTCCTTCCCTTCCCTTGCCGTGCCTTCCGTTAACATTTTCTTGCTTTGCCATGCCTTCCGTTACCATTGACTTGCCTTGCTTTGCCTTGCCTACCGTTACCCTTTCCTTTCCTTGCGGTGCATTGCGTAGCCTTGCGTTGCCGTGCCCTAGCCTTGCCTTCCGGTACCCATTCCTTGCCTTCCCGTGCATTGGCTAGCCTTGAGTTGCCTTGCCCTAGCCTTTACTTGCCGTGCCTTGCCTTGTCCTTCCCTTCCCTTGCCGTGCCTTCTGTTAAAATTTTCTTGCCTTGCTGTGCCTTCCGTTACCATTGACTTGCCTTGCTTTGCCTTGCCTTCGGTTACCCTTTCCTTTCCTTGCGGTGCATTGCCTAGCCATGCGTTGTCGTGCCATAGCCTTTCCTTGCCTTGCCTTAGCCTTACTTGGCTTGCCTTGCCTTGCCGTGCCCTCTGTTACCCTTGCGTTTTCTTGCTTTGCCTTGCCTTGCCTTCCGTTACCCTTCCCTTGCCTTGCCCTCCATTGCCCAGCCTTGCGTTGCCTTACCTTAGACTTTCCTTGCCTTGCCGTGCCTTGCCTTTTCCTTCCCTTACGTTTCCCTTTCCTTGCCTTGCCGTGCATTGCCTAGCCTTGCGTTGCCTTGCCTTAGCCTTGCTTTAACTTGCCGTGCCTTTCCTTCCGTTACCCTTTCCTTGCCTTGCTTTGAGTTGCCTTGCCTTATCCTTGCCTTGCCTTGCCGTGCCTTCCCTTGTCTTTCCTTTGCCTTGCCGTGCCTTCCGTTACACTTCCCTTGGCTTGCTTTGCTTGCCTTGCCTTCCCTTACGTTACCCTTTCCTTGCCTTGCCGTGCATGGCCTGGCCTCGCGTTTTCGTGGCTTAGCCTTGCCTCCACTTAACATAGCCTTGCTTGGCTTGCCTGGCCTTAACCTTGCCTTGCCTTGCGTTGCCTTGCGTTAGCCTTGCCTTACCTTGCCGTGCCCTGCCTTGCCTTGTCCTTGCCTTGCCTTGCCGTGCCTTCCGTTACCCTTGCCTTGCCGTGCCTTGCCTTGTCCTTCCCTTGCCTTGCCGTGCTTTCCCTTACCTTACCTCACCTTGCCATGCATTGCCTGGCCTTGCCTTACCTTGCATTAGCCTTGCCTTGCCTGGCCGTGCCTTGTCTTGTCCTTCCCTTCCCTTGCCGTGCCTTCCGTTAACATTTTCTTGCTTTGCCTTGCCTTGCCTTGCTTTGCCTTGCCTTGCCTTACCTTCTGTTAACCTTTCCTTGTCTTGCTTGGCCTTACATTGCCTTGCTTTCTGTTACCCTTTCCTTGCTTTGCCTTAACTTTGCTTTGACTTGCGTTACCTTGACTTAGCCTTGCCTTGCCTTGCCGTGCCTTGCCTTCCGTTACCGTTTCCGTGCCTCTCCGTGCCTTGCCTTCCGTTACCCGTTCCTTGCCTTGCCTTAACTTCGCGTTGCCTTGCGATGTGTTGCTTTGCCTTAGCCTTTCCTTGCCTTGCCGTGCCTTGCCTTCCGTTACCATTGTCTTGCCTTGCCGTGCCTTGCCTTGTCCTTACCTTGCCTTGCCGAGCCTTCTGTTACCCTTGCCTTGCCTTGCCGTGCCTTACCTTCCGTTACCCTTGTCTTACCTTGCCATGCCTTCCGTTACCCTTTCCTTGCCGTGCCTTGCCTTGTCCTTCCCTTGCCTTGCCGTGCTTTCCCTTACTCTTATCTTGCCTGGCCATGCATTGCCTGGCCTTGCCTGGCCTTGTATTAACCTTGCCTTGCCTTGCCGTGCCTTGCATTGTCCTTCCGTCCCCTTGCTGTGGTTTCCGTTAAAATTTTCTTGCTTTGCCATGCCTTCCGTTACCCTTGATTTGCCTTGCTTTGCCTTGCCTTCGGTTACCATTTCCTTTCCTTGCGGTGCATTGCCTAGCCTTGCGTTATTGTGCCATAGCCTTTCCTTGCCTTGCCTTAGCCTTACTTGGCTTGCCTTGCCTTGCCGTGCCCTCTGTTACCCTTGCGTTTTCTTGCTTTGCCTTGCCTTGCCTTCCGTTACCCTTCCCTTGCCTTGCTCTGCATTGCCTAACCTTGCGTTGCCTTACCTTAGCCTTTCCTTGCCTTGCCGTGCCTTGCGTTTTCCTTCCCTTACCTTGCCGTCCCTTCCGTTACCCTTGCCTTGCCTTGCTTTGCCTTGCCTTGCCTTGCTTTGCCTTGCATTGCCTTGCTTTCTGTTACCTTTTCCTTGCCTTGCCTTAACTTTGCTTTGCCTTGCGTTGCCTTGCCTTAGCCTTGCCTTGCCTTGCCGTGCCTTGCCTTCCGTTACCCTTTCCGTGCCTTTCGCCTTCCCTTCCTTTACCCGTTCCTTGCCTTGCCTTAACTACGCGTTGCCTTGCGTTGCGTTGCGTTGCCTTAGCCTTGCCTTGCCTTGCCGTTCCTTGCCTTCCGTTACCACTGTCTTGCCTTGCCGTGCATTGCCTTGTCCTTACCTTGCCTTGCCGAGCCTTCTTTTACCCGTGTCTTACCTTGAAGTGCCTTCCGTTACCCTTGCCTTTCCTTGCCTCCCCTTGCCTTAGCCTTGCTTGTGTTGTGTTGCCTTCACTTTGCATTGCCTTGCTTTGCCGTTCCTCAGCATTGCAATGCCTTGCCGTGCTTTGCCTTCCGTTACCCTTGCCTTGCCTTGCCGTGCATTGCCTAGCCTTGCGTTGCCTTGCCTTAGCCTTGCTTTGACTTGCCGTGCCTTTCCTTCCGTTACCCTTTCCTTGCCTTGCCTTGAGTTGCCTTGCCTTATCCTTGCCTTGCCTTGCCGTGCCTTCCCTTGTCTTTCCTTTGCCTTGCCGTGCCTTCCGTTACACTTCCCTTGCCTTGCTTTGCCTTGCCTTGCCTTCCCTTACGTTACCCTTTCCTTGCCTTGCCGTGCATGGCCTAGCCTCGCGTTTTCGTGGCTTAGCCTTGCCTCCACTTAACATAGCCTTGCTTGGCTTGCCTGGCCTTAACCTTGCCTTGACTTGCGTTGCCTTGCCTTAGCCTTGCCTTGCCTTGCCGTGCCTTGCCTTCCGTTACCCTTACCGTGCCTTTCCGTTCCTTGCCTTCCGTTACCCGTTCCTTGCCTTGCCTTAACTTCGCGTTGCCTTGCATTGCGTTGCGTTGCCTTAGCCTTTCCTTGCTTTGCCGTGCCTTGCCTTCCGTTACCATTGTCTTGCCTTGCGGTGCCTTGAATTTCCTTTCCTTACCTTGCCGTCCCTTCCGTTAACCTTGCCTTGCCTTGCTTTGCCTTGCCTTGCCTTGCTTTGCCTTGCATTGCCTTGCTTTCTGTTACCTTTTCCTTGCCTTGCCTTAACTTTGCTTTGCCTTGCGTTGCCTTGCCTTAGCCTTGCCTTTCCTTGCCGAACCTTGCCTTCCGTTACCCTTTCCTTGTCTTGCCGTGCATTGCCTAGCCTTGCGTTGCGTTGCGTTGCCTTAGCCTTTCTTTGTCTTGCCGTGCCTTCCCTACCGTTACCCTTGCTTTGCCTTGCATTAACATTGTGTTGCCTTGCGTTGCGTTGCGTTGCCTTAGCCTTGCCTTGCCTTGCCGTGCCTTGCCTTCCGTTATCATTGTCTTTCCTTGCCGTGCCTTGCCTTCCGTTACCCTTTCATTGCCTTCCCGTCTATTTCCTAGCCTTGCGTTGTCGTGCCTTAGCCTTGCCTTGCCTTGCCTTCCGTTACCCTTGAATTGCCGTGCCTTGCCTTGTCCTTCCCTTGCCTTGCCGTGCCTTCCGTTACCCTTGTTTTGCCTTAGCGTGAATTCCTTTACCCTTGCCTAGCCTTGCGTTGCCTTGCCTTAGCCTTCACTTCGCTTTCCGTGCCTTGCCTTGTCCGTCCCTTGCCTTGCCATGCCTTCCATTACACTTCCCTTGCACGGCTTTGCCTTGCCTTGCCTTGCCTTCCGTTACCCTTCCCTTGCCGTGCCGTGCCTTCCTTTACCCTTTCCTTGCCTTGCTTTGCCTAGCATTGCGTTGCCTTCCCCTACACCTTCCTTGCCTTGCCGTGCATTGCCTAGCCTTGCGTTGCCTTGCCTTAGCCTTTCCTTGCCTTGCCCTGCCTTGCCTTGTCCTTCCCATGCCTTGCCGTCCCTTCCGTTACCCTTGCCTTGCCTTGCTTTGCCTTGCTTTGACGTGCCTTGCCTTGCTTTGCCTTGCCATGCCTTGCCTTCCGTTACCCTTTCCTTGCCTTGCTTTGCCTTACATTGCCTTGCTTTCTGTTACCCTTTCCTTGCCTTGCCTTAACTTTGTGTTGACTTGCGTTGCCTTGCCTTAGCCTTGCCTTGCCTTGCCTTGCCTTCCGATACCCTTTCCTTGCCTTTCCGTGCCTTGCCTTCTGTTACCCTTTCCTTGCCTTTCCTTAACTTCGCGTTGCCTTGCGTTGCGTTGCGTTCTGTAAGCCTTTCTTTGCCTTGCCGTGCCTTGCCTTGTCCTTCCCTTGCCTTGCCATGCCTTCAGTTACCCTTTCCTTGCCTTGCCGTGCATTGCCTAGCCTTGCGTTGTCGAGCCTTAGCCTTGTCTCCCCTTGCCTTAGCCTTGCTTGGCTTGCCTTGCCTTAACCTTGCCTAGCTTTGCTATGATTTGCCTTATCCTTGCCTTGCCTTGCTTTGTCTTTCCCTTGCCTTGCCATACCTTCCGTTACCCTTGCCTTTCCTTGCTATTCCGTGTCTTGCCTTGCATTCCGTTACCCTTTCCTTGCCTTGCCTGAACTTTGCGTTGCCTTGCGTTGCCTTGCCTTAGCCGTGAGTTGCCTTGCTGTGCCTTGCATTCCGTTACCCTTTCCTTGCCTTGCCGTGCCTTCCCTTCCGTTACCCTTGCTTTGCCTTGCCTTAACTTTGCGTTGCATTGCGTTGCGTTGCGTTGCCTTGGACTTGCCTTACCTTGCCGTGCCTTGCCTTCCGTTACCATTGTCTTGCCTTTCCATGCCTTCCGTTACCCTTGCCTTGCCTTGCCTTGCCATGTCCTTCCCTTGCCTTGCCGTCCCGTCCGTTACCCTTGACTTGCCTTGCTTTGCCTTGCTTTGACGTGCCTTGCCTTGCTTTGCCTTGCCTTGCCTTGCCTTCCGTTACCCTTGCCTTGCCTTGCTTTGCCTTGCATTGCCTTGCTTTGTGTTACCCTTTCCTTGCCTTGCCTTAACTTTGCGTTGACTTGCGTTGCCTTGCCTTAGCCTTGCCTTGCCTTGCCGTGCCTTGCCTTCCCATACCCTTTCCTTGCCTTTCCGTGCCTTGCCTTCTGTTACCCTTTCCTTGCCTTGCCTTAACTTCGCGTAGCCTTGCGTTGCGTTGCGTTCTATAAGCCTTGCCTTGCCTTGCCGTGCCTTGCCTTGCCCTTCCCTTGCCTTGCCGAGGTTGCGTTACCCTTGTCTTGCCTTGCCGTGCCTTCCGTTACCCTTGACTTGCCTTGCCATCCGTTAGACTTCCCTTGCCGTGCCGTGCATTGCCTAGCCTTGCATTGCCTTGCCTTAGCCTTTCCTTGCCTTGCCCTGCCTTGCCTTGTCCTTCCCATGCCTTGCCGTCCCTTCCGTTACCCTTGCCTTGCCTTGCTTTGCCTTGTTGTGACGTGCCTTTCCTTGCTTTGCGTTGCCTTGCCTTCCGTTACCCTTTCCTTGCCTTGCTTTGCCTTACATTGCCTTGCTTTCTGTTACCCTTTCCTTTCCTTGCCTTAACTTTGCGTTGACTTGCGTTGCCTTGCCTTAGCCTTGCCTTGCCTTGGCTTGGCTTGCCTTCCGATACACTTTCCTTGCCTTTCCGTGCCTTGCCTTCTGTTACCCTTTCCTTGCCTTGCCTTAACTTCGCGTTGCCTTGCGTTGCGTTGCGTTCTGTAAGCCTTTCCTTGGTTGCCGTGCCTTGCCTTGTCCTTCCCTTGCCTTGCCATGCCTTCAGTTACCCTTTCCATGCCTTGCCGTGCATTGCCTAGCATTGCGTTGTCGTGCCTTAGCCTTGTCTCCCCTTGCCTTAGCCTTGCTTGGCTTGCCTTGCCTTAACCTTGCCTTGCTTTGCTATGATTTGCCTTATCCTTGCCTTGCCTTGCCTTGTCTTTCCCTTGCCTTGCCATACCTTCCGTTACCCTTGCCTTTCCTTGCTATTCCGTGTCTTGCCTTGCCTTCCGTTACCCTTTCCTTGCCTTGCCTTAACTTTGCGTTGCCTTGCGTTGCCTTGCCTTAGCCGTGTGTTGCCTTGCTGTGCCTTGAATTCCGTTACCCTTTCCTTGCCTTGCCGTGCCTTCCCTTCCGTTACCCTTGCTTTGCCTTTCCTTAACTTTGCGTTGCCTTGCGTTGCGTTGCGTTGCCTTGGCCTTGCCTTACCTTGCCGTGCCTTGCCTTCCGTTACCATTGTCTTGCCTTTCCATGCCTTCCGTTACCCTTGCCTTGCCTTGCCTTGCCATGTCCTTCCCTTGCCTTGCCGTCCCGTCCGTTACCCTTGCCTTGCCTTCCTTTGCCTTGCTTTGACGTGCCATGCCATGATTTGCCTTGCCTTGCCTTGCATTCCGTTACCCTTTCCTTGCCTTGCTTTGCCTGGCATTGCCTTGCTTTGTGTTACCCTTTCCTTGCCTTGCCATAACTTTGCCTTGCTTGCGTTGCCTTGCCTTAGCCTTGCCTTGCCGTGCCTTGCATTTCGATACCCTTTCATTGCCTTTCCGTACCTTGCCTTCTGTTACCCTTTCCTTGCCTTGCCTTAACTTCTCGTTGCCTTGCTTTGCGTTGCGTTCTGTAAGCCTTGCCTTGCCTTGCCGTGCCTTGCCTTGTCCTTCCCTTGCCTTGCCATGCCTTCAGTTACCCTTGCCTTGCCTTGCTTTGCCTTGCCTTGCCTTGCCTTCCGTTACGCTTTCGTTGCCTTGCTGTGCCTTCCGTTACCCTTCCCTTGACTTGCTTTGCTTTGCATTGCCTTGCCTTCTGTTACCCTTTCCTTGCCTTGCCGTGCATTGCCTAGCCTTGCGTTGTCGTGCCTTAGCCTTGTCTCTCCTTGCCTTAACCTTGCTTGTCTTGCCTTGCCTTAACCTTGCCTTGCTTTGCTATGATTTGCCTTATCCTTGCCTTGCCTTGCCTTGTCTTTCCCTTGCCTTGCCATACCTTCCTTTACCCTTGCCTTTCCTTGCTATTCCGTGCCTTGCCTTGACTTCTGTTACCCTTTCCTTGCCTTGCCGTAACTTTGCGTTGCCTTGCGTTGCCGTGCCTTAGCCTTGCGTGGCCTTGCCGTGCCTTGCAATCTTTTACCCTTTCCTTGCCTTGCCTTGCATTTCCTTCGGTTACTCTTTCCCTGCGTTGCCGTGCATTGCCTAGCCTTGCGTTTTCGTGGCTTAGCCTTGCCTCCCCTTGCCTTAGCCTTGCTTGTCTTGCCTTCTCTTAACCTGGCCTTGCATGACATTGCCTTGCCTAAGCCTTGCCTTACGTTGCATTGCCTTGTCTTCTGTTACCCTTGCCTTGCCTTGCCGTCCATTGCCTAGCCTTGCGTTGTCGTGCCTTAGCCTTGTCTCCCCTTGCCTTGCCGAGCCTTCCGTTACCCTTGTCTTGCCTTGCCGTGCCTTCCGTTACCCTTGCCTTGCCTTGCCTTGCCATTTCCTTCCCTTGCCTTGCCGTCCCGTCCGTTACCCTCGCCTTGCCTTGCTTTGCCTTGCTTTGACTTGCCTTGCCTTGCTTTGCCTTGCATTGCCTTGCCTTCTGTTACCCTTTCCTTGCCTTGTCTTAACGTTGCGTTACCTTGCGTTGCCTTGCCTTAGCCTTGCCTTGCCTTGCCGTGCCTTGCATTCCGTTACCCTTTCCTTGCCTTGCCGTTCCTTCCGTTCCGTTACCCTTTCCTTGCCTTGCCGTGCATTGCCTAGCCTTGCATTGTCTTCCCTTAGCATTCCTTTGCCTTGCATTCCGTTACCCTTTCCTTGCATTGCCGTGCATTGCCTAGCCTTGCATTGTCTTCCCTTAGCATTCCCTTGCTTTGCATTCCGTTACCCTTGCCTTGCATTGCCGTGCATTGCCTAGCCTTGCGTTGCCTTGCCTTAGCCTTGCCTTGTCCTTCCCTTGTATTGCCGTGCCTTCCATTACCCTTGCCTTGCCTTGATTTGTCTTGCCTTGCCCTGCCTTCCGTTACCCTTCCCGTGCCTTGCCGTGCATTGCGTAGCCTTTCGTTGCGTTGCCTTGTCCTTCCCTTGCCTGCCTTCTGTTGCTCTTTCCTTGCCTTGCCTAAAAATTAGCGTTGCCTTGCGTTGCCTTGCCTTAGCCTTGCCTTGCCTTACCGTGCCTTGCCTTGTCATTCCTTTTCATTGCCTTGCCTTCAGTTACCCTTCCCTTCTTTTGCTTTGCCTTGCCTTCCTTTACCCTTTCGTGGCCTTGCCGTGCCTTGCCTTCCGATACCCTTTCCTTGCCTTGCCGTGCATTGCCTAGACTTGTGTTGCCTTGCCTTATCCTTGCTTTGCCTTGCCATGCCGTGCCTTACGTTACCCTTCCTTTGCCTTGCCGTGCATTGCCTAGCCTTGCGTTGCCTTGCCTTAGCCTTTCCTTGCCTGGCCCTGCCTTGCCTTGTCCTTCCCATGCCTTGCCGTCCCTTCCGTTACCCTTGCCTTGCCTTGCTTTGCCTTGCTTTGACTTGCCTTGCCTTGCTTTGCCTTGCCTTGCCTTCCATTACCCTTTCCTTGCCTTGCTTTGCCTTGCATTGCCTTGCTTTCTGTTACCCTTTCCTTGCCTTGCCTTAACTTTGTGTTGACTTGCGTTGCCTTGCCTTGCCGTGCCTTGCCTTCCGTTACACATTCCTTGCATTGCCGTCTATTGCCTAGCCTTGCGTTGTCATGCCTTAGACTTGCCTTGCCTTGCAGGGCATTGCCTTGTCCTTCCCTTGGTTTGCCGAGCCTTCCGTTACCCTTGTCTTGCCGTTCCGTGCCGTCCTTTACCCTTCCCTTGCCTTGCCTCCCCTTGCCTTAGCCTTGCTTGGGTTGTCTTGCCTTCACTTTGCATTGCCTTGCGTTGCCTTTCCTCAGCTTTGCATTGCCTTGACATGCCTTGACTTCCTTTACCCTTTCCTTGCCTTGCCGTGCCTTGCCTAGCCTTGCGTTGTCGTGCCTTATCCTTGACTCCCCTTGCCTTAGCCTTGCTTGTCTTGACTTCCTTTAACCTGGCCTTGCATGTCATTGCCTTGCCTTAGCCTTGCCTTACCTTGCCTTGCCTTGCCTTCTGTTACCCTTTCCTTGCCTTGCCGTGCATTGCCTAGCCTTGCGTTGTCGTGCATTAGCGTTGTCTCCCCTTGCCTTTGCCTTGCTTGTCTTGCCTTACCTTAACCTGGCCTTGCATGGCATTGCCTTGCCTTAGCCTTGCCTTACATTGCCTTGCCTTCCCTTCTGTTACCCTTTCCTTGCCTTGCCGTACATTGCCTAGCCTTGCTTGGTCGTGCCTTAGCCTTGTCTCCACTTGCCTTAGCCTGGCTTGGCTTGCGTTGCCTTAGCTTATGTTACCTTTTCCTTGCCTTGCCGTGCATTTCCTAGCCTTGCGTTTTCGTGCATTAGCTTTGTCTCCCCTTGCCTTAGCCATGCTTGTCTTGCCTTGCCTTAACCTTGCCCTGCTTTGCGTTGCCTTACGTTATCATTGCCTTGCCTTGCCTTGTTTTCCCTTGCCTTGCCGTGCCTTCCGTTACCCTTGCCTTGCCTTGCTTTTCCTTGCCTTGCCTTGCCTTCCGTTACCCTTTCCTTGCCTGGCTTTGCCTTGCATTGCCTTGCTTTCTGTTACCCTTTACTTGCCTTGCCTTAACATTTCGTTGCCTTGCATTGCCTTGCCTTGTCCTTCCCTTGCCTTGCCGTGCCTTCCCTTACAGTTACCTTGCCTTGCCATGCATTGCCTAGCCTTGCGTTGTCGGGCATTAACTTTGTCTCCCCTTGCCTTAGCCTTGCCTTACCTTGCCTTTCCTTGCCGTGCATTGCCTAGCCTTGCGTTGTTGTGCTTTAGCCTTGCCTTGCCTTGCCGTGCATTGCCTTCCGTTACCCTTTTCTTGCCTTGCCTTGCCTTCCGTTACCCTTGCCTTGCCGTGCCTTGCCTTGTCCTTCCCTTGCCTTGCCGTGCATTCCCTTACCCTTACCTTGCCTTGCCATGCATTGCTTAGCATTGCGTTGCCTTGCCTTAGCCCTGCCTTGACTTGCCATACCGTGCCTTCCGTTACGCTTGCCTTGGCTTGCTTTGCCTTCCATTCTGTTACACTTTCCTTGCCTTGCTGTAAATTGCCTAGCCTTGCGTGGTCGTGCCTTAGCCTTGCTTGGCTTGCCTTGCCTTAGCTTCTGTTACCCTTTCCTTGCCTTGCCGTGCATGTCCTAGCCTTGCGTTGCCGTGCATTAGCATTGTCTCCCCTTGCCTTAGCCTTGCTTTTCCTGCCTTCCCTTAACATGGCCTTGCATGGCATTGCCTTGCCTTAGCCTTGCCTTACCTTGCCTTGCCTGGCCAAGTCCTTGCCTTGCCTTGCCGTTCCTTCTGTTACCCTTGTCTTGCCTTGCCGTGCCTTCCTGTACCCTTGCCTTGCCTTGCTTTGCCTTGCCTTGCCTTGCCGTCCGTTACCCTTCCCTTGCCTTGAAGTGCATTGCCTAGCCTTGCGTTGTCGTGCCTTAGCCTTGCCTTGCCTTGCCGTGCCTTGCCTTCCGTTACCCTTTTCTTGCATTGCCTTGCCTTCCGTTACCCTTGCCTTTCCGTGCCTCGCCTTGTCGTTCCCTTGCCTTGCCGTGCCTTCCCTTACCCTTACCTTGCCTTGCCATGCATTGCCTGCCTTGCCTTACCTTGCCTTGCCGTGGCTTGCCTTGTCCTTCCCTTCCCTTGCGGTGCCTTCCGTTAACATTTTCTTCCCTTGCCGTGCCTTCCGTTACCCTTGACTTGCCTTGCTTTGCCTTGCCTCCCTTTACCCTTTCCTTTCCATGCCGTGCATTGCCTAGCCTTGCGTTGCCGTGCCCAGCCTTGAGTTGCCTTGCCTTCCGTTACCCATTCCTTGCCTTCCCGTGCATTGGCTAGCCTTGCGTTGCCTTGCCCTAGCCTTTCCTTGCCTTGCCGTGCCTTGCCTTGTCCTTCCCTTCCCTTGCCGTGCCTTCCGTTAACATTTTCTTGCCTTGCCGTGACTTCCGTTACCCTTTCCTTGCCTGGCTTTGCCTTGCATTGCCTTGCTTTCTGTTACCCTTTCCTTGCCTTGCCTTAACATTGCGTTGCCTTGCATTGCCTTGCCTTGTCCTTCCTTTGCCTTGCCGTGCCTTCCCTTACAGTTACCTTGCCTTGCCGTGCATTGCCTAGCCTTGCGTTGTCGGGCATTAACTTTGTCTCCCCTTGCCTTAGCCTTGCCTTACCTTGCCTTTCCTTGCCGTGCATTGCCTAGCCTTGCGTTGTCGTGCTTTAGCCTTGCCTTGCCTTGCCGTGCATTGCCTTCCGTTACCCTTTTCTTGCCTTGCCTTACCTTCGCGTTGCCTTGCGTTGCGTTGCGTTGTATAAGACTTCCCTTGCCTTGCCGTGCCTTGCCTTGTCCTACCCTTCCCTTGCCATCCCTTCAGTTTTCCTTGCCTTGCCTTCCTTTGCCTTGCCTTGCCTTGCCTTCCGTTACCCTTTTCTTGCCTTGCCGTGCATTGCCTAACCTTGAGTTGTCGTGCCTTAGCCTTGTCTCCCCTTGTCTTGGCGTTGCTTGGCTTGCCTTGCCTTAACCTTGCCTTGCTTTGCGTTGCCTTGCCTTATCCTTGCCTTGCCTTGCCTTGCCTTGCCTTGTATTTCCCTTGCTTTGCCGTGCCTTCTGTTACCCTTGCCTTGCCTTGCTTTTCCGTGCCTTGCCTTGCCTGCCGTTACCCATTCTTTGCCTTGCCTTAACTTTGCGTTGCCTTGCGTGGCCTTCCCGTTCCTTGCAATCTTTTACCATTTCCTTGCCTTGCCGTGCCTTCCCTTCCGTTACCCTTTCCTTGCCTTGCCGTGCTTTGCCTAGCCTTGCGTTTTCGTGGCTTAGCCTTGCCTCCCCTTTCCTTAGCCTTGCTTGTCTTGCCTTCCCTTAACGTCGCCTTGCATGATATTGCCTTGCCTAAGCCTTGCTTACGTTGCATTGCCTTGTCTTCTGTTACCCTTGCCTTGCCTTGCCGTCCATTGCCTAGCCTTGCGTTGTCGTGCATTAGCTTTGTCTCCCCTTGCCTTAAACTTGCTTGTCTTGCCTTCCTTTACCCTTGCCTAGCCTTGCGTTGCCTTGCATTAGCCTTGCCTTGCCTTGCCGTGCCTTGCCTTGTCCTACCCTTGCCTTGCCATCCCTTCAGTTACCCTTGCCTTGCCTTGCTTTTCCGTGCCTTGCCTTGCCTTCGGTTACCCTTTCCTTGCCTTGCCTTAACTTTGCGTTGCCTTGCGTTGACGTGCCTTAGCCTTGCGTGGCCTTGACGTGCCTTGTAATCTTTTACACTATCCTTGCCTTGCCGTGCCTTCCCTTACGTTACCCTTTACTTGACTTGCCGTGCATTGCCTAGCCTTGCGTTTTCGTGGCTTAGACTTGCCTCCCCTTGCCTTAGCCTTGCTTGTCTTGCCTTCTCTTAACCTGGCCTTGAATGACATTGCCTTGCCTAAGCCTTGCCTTACGTTGCATTGCCTTGTCTTCTGTTACCCTTGCCTTGCCTTGCCGTCCATTGCCTAGCCTTGCATTGTCGTGCATTAGCTTTGTCTCCCCTTGCCTTAACCTTGCTTGTCTTGCCTTCCTTTACCCTTGCCTAGCCTTGCGTTGCCTTGCCTTAGCCTTGCCCTGCCTTGCCGTGCCTTGCCTTGTCCTTCCCTTGCCTTCGGGTGCCTTCCGTTACACTTTCCTTGCCTTGCTTTTCCTTTCCTTGCCTTGCCTTCCGTTACCCTTCTCTTACCTTGCCGTGCCTTCCTTTACCCTTTCCTTGCCTTGCTTTGCCTAGCCTTGCGTTGCCTTCCCTTACCCTTTCCTTGCCTTGCCGTGCATTGCCTAGCCTTGCATTGCATTGCCTTAGCCCTGCCTTACCTTCCTTGCCATGTCCTTCCCTTGCCTTGCCGTGCCTTCCTTTACCCTTTCCTTGCCTTGCTTTGCCTAGCCTTGCGTTGCCTTCCCCTTCCCTTTCCTTGCCTTGCCGTGCATTGCCTAGCCTTGCATTGCATTTCCTTAGCCCTGCCTTACCTTGCCATGTCCTTCCCTTGCCTTGCCGTGCCTTCCGTTACCCTTCCCTTGCCTTGCCGTGCCTTCCTTTACCCTTTCCTTGCCTTGCTTTGCCTAGCATTGCGTTGCCTTCCCCTACACTTTCCTTGCCTTGCCGTGCATTGCCTAGCCTTGCATTGCTTGCCTTAGCCTTTCCTTGCCTTGCCTTGCATTCCGTTACACTTTCCTTGCATTGCCGTGCATTGCGAAGCCTTCCCTTGCCTTGCCGAGCCTTCCGTTACTCTTGTCTTGCCTTGCCGTGCCTTCCGTTACCCCTGCCTTGCCTCCCTTTGCCTTAGCCTTGCGTCGTTTGTGTTGCCTTCACTTTGCATTGAATTGCGTTGCCTTTACTCATCTTTGCATTGCCTTGCCGTGACTTTCCTTCCGTTACCCTTTCCTTGCATTGCCGTTAATTGCCTAGCCTTGCGTTGCCTTGCCTTAGCATTGCCTTGCCATGCCGTACTTTGCCTTGTCCTTCCCCTGCCTTGCCGTGCCTTCCGTTACCCTTGTCTTGCCTTAGCGTGCCTTCCTTTACCCTTGCCTAGCCTTGCGTTGCCTTGCCTTAGCCTTCACTTCGCTTTCCGTGCCTTGCCTTGTCCGTCCCTTGCCTTGCCGTGCCTTCCATTACACTTCCCTTGCATGACTTTGCCTTGCCTTGCCTTGCCTTCCGTTACCCTTCCCTTGCCGTGCCGTGCATTGCCTAGCCTTGCGTTGCCTTGCCTTAGCCTTTCCTTGCCTTGCCCTGCCTTGCCTTGTCCTTCCCATGCCTTGCCGTCCCTTCCGTTACCCTTGCCTTGCCTTGCTTTGCCTTGCTTTGACGTGCCTTGCCTTGCTTTGCCTTGCCATGCCTTGCCTTCCGTTACCCTTTCCTTGCCTTGCTTTGCCTTACATTGCCTTGCTTTCTGTTACCCTTTCCTTGCCTTGCCTTAACTTTGCGTTGACTTGCGTTGCCTTGCCTTAGCCTTGCCTTGCCTTGCCTTGCCTTCCGATACCCTTTCCTTGCCTTTCCGTGCCTTGCCTTCTGTTACCCTTTCCTTGCCTTTCCTTAACTTCGCGTTGCGTTGCGTTGCGTTGTGTTCTGTAAGCCTTTCCTTGCCTTGCCGTGCCTTGCCTTGTCCTTCCCTTGCCTTGCCATGCCTTCAGTAAGCCTTTCCTTGCCTTGCCGTGCATTGCCTAGCCTTGCGTTGTCGTGCCTTAGCCTTGACTCCCCTTGCCTTAGCCTTGCTTGGCTTGCCTTGCCTTAACCTTGCCTTGCGTTGCTATGATTTGCCTTATCCTTGCCTTGCCTTGCCTTGTCTTTCCCTTGCCTTGCCATACCTTCCATTACCCTTGCCTTTCCTTGCTATTCCGTGTCTTGCCTTGCATTCCGTGACCCTTTCCTTGCCTTGACTGAACTTTGCGTTGCCTTGCGTTGCCTTGCCTTAGCCGTGAGTTGCCTTGCTGTGACTTGCATTCCGTTACCCTTTCCTTGCCTTGCCGTGCCTTCCCTTCCGTTACCCTTGCCTTGCCTTGCCTTAACTTTGCGTTGCCTTGCGTTGCGTTGCGTTGCCTTGGACTTGCCTTACCTTGCCGTGCCTTGCCTTCCGTTACCATTGTCTTGCCTTTCCATGCCTTCCGTTACCCTTGCCTTGCCTTGCCTTGCCATGTCCTTCCCTTCCCTTGCCGTCCCGTCCGTTACCCTTGACTTGCCTTGCTTTGCCTTGCTTTGACGTGCCTTGCCTTGCTTTGCGTTGCCTTGCCTTGCCTTCCGTTACCCTTGCCTTGCCTAGCTTTGCCTTGCATTGCCTTGCTTTCTGTTACCCTTTCCTTGCCTTGCCTTAACTTTGCGTTGACTTGCGTTGCCTTGCCTTAGCCTTGCCTTGCCTTGCCGTGCCTTGCCTTCCGATACCCTTTCCTTGCCTTTCCGTGCCTTGCCTTCTGTTACCCTTTCCTTGCCTTGCCTTAACTTCGCGTAGCCTTGCGTTGCGTTGCGGTCTATAAGCCTTGCCTTGCCTTGCCGTGCCTTGCCTTGTCCTTCCCTTGCCTTGCCATGCCTTCAGTTACCCTTGCCTTGCCTTGCTTTGCCTTGCCTTGCCTTCCGTTACCCTTCCCTTGCCTTGCTTTGCCTTGCATTGCCTTGCCTTCTGTTACCCTTTCCTTGCCTTGCCGTGCATTTTCTAGCCTTGCGTTGTCGTGCCTTAGCCTTGTCTCCCCTTGCCTTAGACTTGCTTGTCTTGCCTTGCCTTAACCTTGCCTTGCTTTGCTATGATTTGCCTTATCCTCTCCTTGCCTTGCCTTTTCTTTCCCCTGCCTTGCCATACCTTCCTTTAGCCTTGCCTTTCCTTGCTATTCGGTGCCTTGCCTTGCCTTCTGTTACCCTTTCCTTGCCTTGCCTTAACATTGCGTTGCCTTGCGTTGCCTTGCCTTAGCCGTGCGTTGCCTTGCTGTGCCTTGCCTTCCGTTACCCTTTCCTTGCCTTGCCGTGCCTTCCCTTCCGTTACCCCTGCCTTGCGTTGCCTTAACTTGGCGTTGCCTTGCGTTGCGTTGTGTTGCCTTGGCCTTGCCTTACCTTGCCGTGCCTTGCCTTCCGTTACCATTGTCTTGCCTTTCCATGTCTTCCGTTTCCCTTGCCTTGCCTTGCCATTTCCTTCCCTTGCCTTGACGTCCCGTCCTTTACCCTTGCCTTGCCTGGCTTTGCCTTGCATTGCCTTGCCTTCTGTTACCCTTTCCTTGCCTTGTCTTAAAGTTGCGTTACCTTGCGTTGCCTGGCCTTAGCCTTGACTTGCCTTGCCGTGCATTGCATTCCGTTACCCTTTCCTTGCCTTACCGTTCCTTCTGTTCCGTTACCCTGTCCTTGCCTTGCCGTGCATTGCCTTGCCTTGCATTGTCTTCCCTTAGCATTCCCTTGCCTTGCATTCCGTTACCCATTCCTTGCATTGCCGTGCATTGCCTAGCCTTGCGTTGCCTTGCCTTAGCCTTGCCTTGCCTTTCCGAGCCTTGCCTTGCCTTGTCCTTCCCTTGCCTTGCCCTGCCTTCCGTTACCCTTCCCTTGCCTTGCCGTGCATTGCGTAGCCTTCCGTTGCATTTGCCTTGTCCTTCCCTTGCCTGCCTTCTGTTACCCTTTCCTAGCCTTGCCTAAAAATTGGCGTTGCCTTGCGTTGCCTTGCCTTAGCCTTGCCTTGCCTTACCGTGCCTTGCCTTGTCCTTCCCTTTCATTAGCTTGCCTTCAGTTACCGTTCCCTTCCTTTGCTTTGCCTTTCCTTCCTTTACCCTTTCCTTGCCTTGCAGTGCCTTCTGTTACCCTTTCCTTGCCTTGCTTTGCCTTGCATTGATTTGCCTTCTGATACCCTTTCCTTGCCTTGCCGTGCATTGCCTCGCCTTGCGTTGTCGTGCCTTAGACTTGTCTCCCCTTGCCTTGCCGAGCCTTCCGTTACCCTTGTCTTGCCTTGCCGTGCCTTCCGTTACCCTTGCCTTGCCTTGCCTCCCCTTGCCTTAGCCTTGCTTGGCTTGCCTTGCCTTAACTTTGCATTGCCTTGCGTTCCCATTCCTCAGCGTTGCATTGACTTTCCGTTCCTTTCTTTCCGTTACCCTTTCCTTGCCTTGCCGTGCATTGCCTTGTCCTTCCCTGGCCTTGCCGAGCCTTCCGTTACCCTTGTCTTGCTTTGCCGTGCTTTCCGTTACCCTTGCCTGGCCTTGCCTCCCTTTGCCTTAGCCTTGCGTCGTTTGTGTTGCCTTCAATTTGCATTGCCTCGAGTTGCCTTTCCTCATCTTTGCATTGCCTTGCCGTACCTTTCCTTCCGTTACCCTTTCCTTGCCTTGCCTTACATTGCCAAGCCTTGCGTTGCCTTTCCTTACCATTGCCTTGCCATGCCGTGCCTTGCCTTGTCCTTCCCTTGCCTTGCCGTGCCTTCCATTACCCTTGTCTTGCCTTGCCGTGCCTTCCTTTACCCTTGCCTAGCCTTGCGTTGCCTTGCCTTAGCCTTGCCTTCCCTTGCCGTGCCTTGCCTTTTCCGTCCCTTGCCTTGCCGTGCCTTCCGTTACATTTCGCTTGCCTTCCGTGCATTGCCTAGCCTTGCGTTGCCTTGCCTTAGCCTTTCCTTGCCTTGGCCTGCCTTCCCTTGTCCTTCCCAGGCCTTGTCGTCCCTTCCGTTACCCTTGCCTTGCCTTGCTTTGCCTTACTTTGACGTGCCTTGCCTTGCTTTGTCTTGCCTTGCCTTCCGTTACCCTTTCCTTGCCTTGCTTTGCCTTGCATTGCCTTGCTTTCTGTTACCCTTTCCTTTCCTTGCCTTAACTTTGCGTTGACTTGCCTTGCCTTGCTTTGCCTTGCCTTTCCTTGCCTTCCTTTACGCTTTCCTTGCCTTGCTGTGCCTTCCGTTACCCTTCCCTTGCCGTGCTTAGCCTTGCATTGCCTTGCCTTCTGTTACCATTTCCTTGCCTTGCCGTGCATTGCCTAGCGTTGCCTTGTCGTGCCTTAGCCTTGTCTCCCCTTGCCTTAGCCTTGCTTGACTTGCCTTGCCTTAACCTTGCCTTGCTTTGCGATGATTTGCCTTATCCTTGCCTTTCCTTGCCTTGTCTTTCCCTTGCCTTGCCATACCTTCCGTTACCCTTGCCTTTCCTTGCTATTCCTTGTCTTGCCTTGCCTTCCGTGACCCTTTCCTTGCCTTGCCTGAACTTTGCGTTGCCTTGCGTTGCCTTGCCTTAGCCGTGAGTTGCCTTGCTGTGCCTTGCATTCCGTTACCCTTTCCTTGCCTTGCCGTGCCTTCCCTTCCGTTACCCTTGCTTTGCCTTGCCTTAACTTTGCGTTGCCTTGCGTTGCGTTGCGTTGCCTTGGCCTTGCCTTACCTTGCCGTGCCTTGCCTTCCGTTACCATTGTCTTGCCTTTCCATGCCTTCCGTTACCCTTGCCTTGCCTTGCCTTGCCATGTCCTTCCCTTCCCTTGCCGTCCCGTCCGTTACCCTTGACTTGCCTTGCTTTGCCTTGCTTTGACGTGCCTTGCCTTGCTTTGCGTTGCCTTGCCTTGCCTTCCGTTACCCTTGCCTTGCCTAGCTTTGCCTTGCATTGCCTTGCTTTCTGTTACCCTTTCCTTGCCTTGCCTTAACTTTGCGTTGACTTGCGTTGCCTTGCCTTAGCCTTGCCTTGCCTTGCCGTGCCTTGCCTTCCGATACCCTTTCCTTGCCTTTCCGTGCCTTGCCTTCTGTTACCCTTTCCTTGCCTTGCCTTAACTTCGCGTAGCCTTGCGTTGCGTTGCGGTCTATAAGCCTTGCCTTGCCTTGCCGTGCCTTGCCTTGTCCTTCCCTTGCCTTGCCATGCCTTCAGTTACCCTTGCCTTGCCTTGCTTTGCCTTGCCTTGCCTTCCGTTACCCTTCCCTTGCCTTGCTTTGCCTTGCATTGCCTTGCCTTCTGTTACCCTTTCCTTGCCTTGCCGTGCATTTTCTAGCCTTGCGTTGTCGTGCCTTAGCCTTGTCTCCCCTTGCCTTAGACTTGCTTGTCTTGCCTTGCCTTAACCTTGCCTTGCTTTGCTATGATTTGCCTTATCCTCTCCTTGCCTTGCCTTGTCTTTCCCCTGCCTTGCCATACCTTCCTTTCGCCTTGCCTTTCCTTGCTATTCCGTGCCTTGCCTTGCCATCTGTTACCCTTTCCTTGCCTTGCCTTAACATTGCGTTGCCTTGCGTTGCCTTGCCTTAGCCGTGCGTTGCCTTGCTGTGCCTTGCCTTCCGTTACCCTTTCCTTGCCTTGCCGTGCCTTCCCTTCCGTTACCCCTGCCTTGCGTTGCCTTAACTTGGCGTTGCCTTGCGTTGCGTTGTGTTGCCTTGGCCTTGCCTTACCTTGCCGTGCCTTGCCTTCCGTTACCATTGTCTTGCCTTTCCATGTCTTCCGTTTCCCTTGCCTTGCCTTGCCATTTCCTTCCCTTGCCTTGACGTCCCGTCCTTTACCCTTGCCTTGCCTGGCTTTGCCTTGCATTGCCTTGCCTTCTGTTACCCTTTCCTTGCCTTGTCTTAAAGTTGCGTTACCTTGCGTTGCCTGGCCTTAGCCTTGACTTGCCTTGCCGTGCATTGCATTCCGTTACCCTTTCCTTGCCTTACCGTTCCTTCTGTTCCGTTACCCTTTCCTTGCCTTGCCGGGCATTGCCTTGCCTTGCATTGTCTTCCCTTAGCATTCCCTTGCCTTGCATTCCGTTACCCATTCCTTGCATTGCCGTGCATTGCCTAGCCTTGCGTTTCCTTGCCTTAGCCTTTCCTTGCCTTGCCCTGCCTTGCCTTGCCTTCCCATACCTTGATGTCCCTTCCGTTAACCTTGCATTGCCTTGCCCTGCCTTGCATTGTCCTTCCTTTGCCTTGCCATGCCTTCAGTTACCCTTGCCTTGCCTTGCTTTGCCTTGCCTTGCCTTGCCTTCCGTTATCCTTTCCTTGTCTTGTTGTGCCTTCCGTTACCCTTTCCTTGCCTTGCTTTGCCTTGCATTGCCTTGCCTTCTGTTACCCTTTCCTTGCCTTGCCGTGCATTGCCTAGCCTTGCGTTGTCGTGCCTTAGCCTTGTCTCCCCTTGCCTTAGCCTTGCTTGGCTTGCCTTTCCTCAACCTTGCCTTGCTTTGCGTTGCTTTGCCTTATCCTTGACTTGCCTTGCCTTGCCTTGCCTTGCGTTACCCTTTCCTTGCCTAGCCTTTAATTGGCGTTGCCTTACGTTGACTTGCCTTAGCCTTGCCTTGCCTTACCGTGCCTTGCCTTGTCCTTCCCTTAAATTGCCTTGCCTTCAGTTACCCTTACCTTCCTTTGCTTTGCCTTGCCGTGCCTTGCCTTCCTTTACCCTTTCCTTGCCTTGCTGTGCCTTCTGTTACCCTTTCCTTGCCTTGCGTTGCCTTCCATTGCCTTGCCTTCTGCTACCCTTTCCTTGCCTTGCCGTGCATTGCCGCGCCTTGCGTTGTCGTGCGTTAGACTTGTCTCCTCTTGCCTTGCTGAGCCTTCCGTTACCCTTGTCTTGCCTTGCCGTGCCTTCCGTTACCCTTGCCTTGCCTTGCTTCCCCTTTCCTTAGCCTTGCTTGTCTTGCCTTCCTTTAACCTGGCCTTGCATGGCATTGCCTTGCCTAAGCCTTGCCTTACCTTGCCTTGCCGTGCCATGTCCTTCCCTTTTCTTGCCGTTCCTTCCGTTACCCTTGTCTTGCCTTTCCGTTCCTTCCTTTACCCTTGCCTTGTCTTGCTTTGCCTTGCCTTGCCTTGCCTTCTGTTACCATTTCCTTGCATTCCCGTGCATTGCATAGCCTTGCGTTGCCTTGCCTTAGCCTTACCTTTCCTTGCCGTGCCTTCTGTTACCCATTCCTTGCCTTCCCGTGCATTGCATAGCCTTGCGTTGCCTTCCCTTAGCCTTGCATTTCCTTGCCGTGCCTTCCGTTACCCTTTCCTTGCATTGCCGTGCAATGCCTAGCCTTGTGTTGCCTTGCCTAGCCTTCCGTTACCCTAGTCTTGCCTTGCCGTGCCTTGCCTTGCCCTTCCCTTGCCTTGCCGAGCCTTCCGTTACCCATTTCTTGCCTTGCCATACCTTCCGTTACCCTTGCCTTGCCTCCCCTTGCCTTAGCCTTGCGTGGGTTGTGTTGCCTTCACTTTGCATTTCCTTGCGTTGCCTTTCCTCAGCTTGGCATTGCCTTGCAGTACTTTGCCTTCCATTACCCTTTCCTTGCCTTGCCGTAACATTGCCTAGCCTTGCATTGCCTTGCCTTAGCCTTGCCTTGCCGTGCCTTGCCTTGTCCATCCCTTGCCTTGCCGAGCCTTCCGTTACCCTTGCCTTGCCTTGCCTCCCCTTGCTTTAGCCTTGCTTGGGTTGTCTTGCCTTCACTTTGCATTGCCTTGCGTTGCCTTTCCTCAGCTTTGCATTGCCTTGACGTGCCTTACCTTCCTTTACACTTTCCTTGCCTTGCCGTGCATTGCCTAGCCTTGCGTTGCCTTGCCTTAGCCTTGCCTTCCCTTGCCGTGCATTGCCTTGCCCTTCCCTTGCTTTGCCGTGCCTTCCGCTACACTTCCCTTGCCTTGCTTTGCCTTGCCTTGCCTTACGTTACCCTTCCCTTGCCTTGCCGTGCATTGCCTAGCCTTGCGTTGCCTCGCCTTAGCCTTTCCTTGCCTTGCCTGCCTTGCATTTTCCTTCCCTTGCCTTGCCGTCCCTTCCGTTACACTTGCCTTGCCTTGCTTTGCCTTACTTTGACTTTCCTTGCCTTGCGTTGACTTGCCTTGCCTTGCCTTCCATCATCCTTTCCTTGCCTTGCTTTGCCTTGCATTGCCGTGCTTTCTGTTACCCTTTCCTTGCCTTGCCTTAGCCTTACGTTGCCTTGCCGTGCCTTGCATTCCGTTACCCTTTCCTTGCCTTGCCGTGCATTGCCTAGCTTGCATTGCTTGCCTTAGCCTTGCCTTGCCTTGCCTTGAATTCCGTTACCCTTTCCTTGTATTGCCGTGCATTGCCTAGCCTTTCGTTGCCTTGCCTTAGCATTGCCGTGCCGTGCCGTGCTTTCCCGTGTTCTTCCCTTGCCTTGCCGTGCCTTCCTTTACCCTTGTCTTGCCTTGCCGTGCCTTCCTTTACCCTTGCCTAGCCTTGCGTTGCTTTGACGCAGCCTTGCCATTCCTTTCCGTGCCTTGCATTGTCCTTCCCTTGCCTTGCCGTGCCTTCCGTTCCACTTCCCTTTCCTTGCTTTGCCTTGCCTTTCGTTTCCTTCCATTACCCTTCCCTTGCCTTGGCGTGCATAGCCTAGCCTTGCGTTGCCTTGCCTTAGCCTTTCCTTGCTTTGCCCTGCCTTGCCTTGTCCTTCCCATGCCTTGCCGTCCCTTCCGTTACCCTTGCCTTGCCTTGCTTTGCCTTGCTTTGACTTGCTTTGCCTTGCTTTGCCTTGCATTGCCTTGCTTTGTGTTACCCTTTCCTTGCCTTGCCTTAACTTTGCGTTGACTTGCGTTGCCTTGCCTTAGCCTTGACTTGCCTTGCCTTGCCTTGCGTTCCGATACCCTTTACTTGCCTTTCCGTACCTTGCCTTCCGTTACCCTTTCCTTGCCTTGCATTAACTTCGCATTGCCTTGCGTTGCCTTGCGTTTTATAAGCCTTGCCTTGCCTTGCCGTGCCGTGCCTTGTCCTTCCCTTGCCTTGCCATGCCTTCAGTTACCCTTGCCTTGCCTTGCGTTGCCTTGCCTTGCCTTGCCTTCCGTTACGCTTTCCTTGCCTTGCTGTGCCTTCCGTTACCCTTTTCTTGCCTTGCATTGCCTTGCATTGCCTTCCCTTCTGTTACCCTTTCCTTGCCTTGCCTTAACTTCACGTTGCCTTGCGTTGCGTTGCGTTCCCTTAGTCTTGCCTTGCCTTGCCGTGCCTTGGCTTGTCCTTCCCTTGCCTTGCCATGCCTTCAGTTACCCTTGCCTTGCCTTGCGTTGCCTTGCCTTGCCTTGCCTTCCGTTACGCTTTCCTTGCCTTGCTGTGCCTTCCGTTACCCTTTTCTTGCCTTGCATTGCCTTGCATTGCCTTCCCTTCTGTTACCCTTTCCTTGCCTTGCCTTAACTTCACGTTGCCTTGCGTTGCGTTGCGTTCCCTTACTCTTGCCTTGCCTTGCCGTGCCTTGGCTTGTCCTTCCCTTGCCTTGCCATGCCTTCAGTTACCCTTGCCTTGCCTTGCTTTGCCTTGCCGTACCTTGCCTTCCGTTACCCTTTCCTTGCCTTGCTTGCCTTCTGTTACCCTTTTCTTGCCTTGCTTTGCTTTGCAATGCCTTGCCTTCTGTTACCCTTTCCTTGCCTTGCCGTGCCTTACCTAGCCTTGCGTTGTCGTGCCTTAGCCTTGTCTCCCATTGCCGTAGCCTTGCTTCACTTGCCTTGCCTTATACTTGCCTTGCCTTGCCTTGTCTTTCCCGTGGCTTGCCTTGCCTTCGGTTACCCTTTCCTTGCCTTGCCTTAACTTTGCGTTGCCGTGCGTTTCCTTGTCTTAGCCTTGAGTTGCCTTGCCGTGCCTTGCATTCCGTTACCCTTTACTTGCCTTGACGTGCCTTCCCTTCCGGTACACTTGCCTTGCCTTGTCTTAACTTTGCGTTGCCTTGCGTTGCGTTGCGTTGCCTTAGCCTTGCTTTGCGTTGAATTGCCTGGCCTTCTGTTACCCTTTCCTTGCCTTGCCGTGCATTGCCTAGCCTTGCGTTGTCGTGCCTTAGCCTTGCCTTGCCTTGCCTTTCCTTCCGTTAAACATTCCTTGCCTTCCCGTGCATTGCATAGCCTTGCGTTGCCTTGCCTTAGCCTTGCCTTTCCTTGCCGTGCCTTCCGTTACCGTTTCCTTGCATTGCCGTGCAATGTGTAGTCTTGCGTTGCCTTGCCGAGCCTTCCGTTACCCTAGTCTTGCCTTGCCGTGCATTGCCTAGCCTTCCGTTGTCATGCCTTAGCCCTGACTCCCCTTTCCTTAGCCTTGCTTGTCTTGCCTTCCCTTAACCGGGCTTTGTATGGCATTGCCTTGCCTTAGCCTTGCCTTGCCTTGCCCTCAGTTACCGTTTCCTTGCCTTGCCGTGCATTGCCTAGCCTTGCATTGTCGTGCATTAGCTTTCTCTCCCCTTGCCTTAGCCTTGCTTGTCTTACCTTCCTTTAACCTGGCCTTGCATGGCATTGTCTTGCCTTAGCCTTTCCTTACCTTGCCTTGCCGTGCCATGTCCTTCCCTTGCCTTGCCTTGCCTTCCGTTACCCTTTCCTTGCCTTTTCTTAACTTTGCGTTAACTTGCGTTTCCTTGCCGTTGCCTTACCTTCCCTTGCCTTGCCTTGCATTCCGGTACCCTTTCCTTGCCTTGCCGCGCATTGCCTAGCCTTGCATTGACTTGCCTTAGCCCTGCCTTGCCTTGCCGTGCATTTCCCTCACCCTTACCTTGCCTTGCAGTGCATTGCCCAGGTATGTGTTTCCTTGGGCTTGCCTTGACTTGCCGTGCCGTGCCTTCCATTACCCTTGCCTTTTCTTGCTTTGCCTTCCCTTCCATTACAGTTTCCTTGCCTTGCCGTCCATTGCCTAGCCTTGCGTTGTCGTGCATTGGCTTTGTCTCCCCTTGCCTTAACCTTGCTTGTCTTGCCTTCCTTTAACCTGGCCTTGCATGGCATTGCCTTGCCATAGCCTTGCCTTACCTTGCCTTGCCTTGCCATGTCCTTCCCTTGCCTTGCCGTGCCTTCCTTTACCCTTGTCTTGCCTTGCCATGCCTTCCTTTACCCTTCCGTTGCCTTGCTTTGCCTTGACTTGCCTTGCCTTCCGTTACCCTTCCCTTGCCTTGCCGTGCATTGCCGAGCTTTGCGTTGCCTTCCCTTAGCGTTTCCTTGCCTTGCCGTGCATTGCCTAGCCTTACATTGCTTTGCCTTAGCCCTGCCTTACCTTGCCTTGCCTTGCCATGTCCTTCCCTTGCCTTGCCGTGCCTTCCGTTACCCTTGTCTTGCCTTGTCGTGCCTTCCTTTACCCTTGCCTTGCATTGATTTGCCTTGCCTTGCCATGCCTTACGTTACCCTTCCCTTGCCTTTTCCGTGCATTGCCTAGCCTTACATTGTCTTCCCTAAGCCTTGTCTTGCCTTGACTTGCATTCCGTTACAATTTCCGTGCATTGCCGTGCATTGCCTAGCCTTCCGTTGCCTTGCCGAACCTTCCGTTACCCTTGTCTTGCCTTGCCGTGCGTTGCGTTGTCCTTCCCTTGCCTTGTCGAGCCTTCCGTTACCCTTTTCTTGCCTTTCCGTGCCTTCCATTACCCTTGCCTTGCCTTGCCTCCCTTTGCCTTAGCCTTGCGTCGTTTGTGTTGCCTTCACTTTGCATTGCCTTGCGTTGCCTTTCCTCATCTTTGCTTTTCATTGCCGTGCCTTGCCTTCCGTTACCTTGCCTTGCTTTGCCGTACATTGCCTTTCCTTGCGTTGCCTTGCCTTAGCCTTTCCTTGCCTTGCCCTGCCTTGCCTTGTCCTTCCCATGCCTTGCCGTCCCTTCCGTTACCCTTGCCTTGCATTGCTTTGCCTTGCTTTGACTTGCCTTGCCTTGGTTTTCCTTGCCTTGCCTTCCGGTACCCTTTCCTTGCCTTGCTTTGCTTTGCATTGCCTCGCTTTCTGTTACCCTTTCCTTGCCTTGAATTAACTTTGCGTTGACTTGCGTTGCCTTGCCTTAGCCTTGACTTGCCTTGCCGTGTCTTGCCTTCCGATACCCTTTCCTTGCCTTTCCGTACCTTGCCTTCCGTTACCCTTTCCTTGCCTTGTCTTAACGTCGCGTTGCCTTGCGTTGCGTTGCGTTGTATAAGCCTTGACTTGCCTTGCCGTGCCTTGCCGGGTCCTTCCCTTGCCTTGCCATGCCTTCAGTTACCCTTGCCTTGCCTTGCTTTGCCTTCCGTTACGCTTTCCTTGCCTTGCTGTGCCTTCCGTTACCCTTTTCTTCCCTTGCTTTGCCTTTCATTGCCTTGCCTTCTGTTACACTTTCCTTGCCTTGCCGTGCATTGCCTAGCCTTGCGTTGTCGTTCCTTAGCCTTGTCTCCCCTTGCCTTAGCCTTGCTTGGCTTGCCTTGCCTTAACTTTGCCTTGTTTGCGTTGGTTTGCCTAATCCTTTCCTTGCCTTGCCTTGCCTTGCCTTGTCTTTCCCTTGCCTTGCCGTGCCTTCCGTTACCATTGCCTTGCCTTGCTTTTCCGGGCCTTGCCTTGCCTTCCTTTACCCTTTCCTTTCCTTGCTTTGCCTTCCATTGCCGTGCTTTCTGTAACCGTTTCCTTGCCTTGCCTTACCTTTGCGTTGACTTCCGTTGCCTTGCCTTAGCCTTGCCTTGCCTTGCCGTGCCTAGCTTTCCGTTACCCTTTCCTTGCCTTTCCGTGACTTCCCTTCTGTTACCCTTTCCTTGCCTTGCCTTAACTTCGCGTTGCCTTGCATTGCGTTGCGTTCCCTTAGTCTTGCCTTGCCTTGCCGTGCCTTGCCTTGTCCTTCCCTTGCCTTGCTATGCCTTCAGTTACCCTTGCCTTGCCTCGCTTTGCCTTGCCGTGCCTTGCCTTCCGTTACCCTTTCCTTGCCGTACTTGCCTTCCGTTACCCTTTTCTTGCCTTGCTTTGCCTTGCAATGTCTTGCCTTCTGTTACCCTTTCCTTGCCTTGCCGTGCCTTACCTAGCCTTGCGTTGTCGTGCCTTAGACTTGTCTCCCATTGCCTTAGCCTTGCCTCGCTTGCCTTGCCTTATCCTTGCCTTGCCTTGCCTTGCATTGGCTTCTCTTTCCCGTGGCTTGCCTTGCCTTCGGTTACCCTTTCCTTGCCTTGCCTTAAATTTGCGTTGCCTTGCATTTCCTTGTCTTAGCCTTGAGTTGCCTTGCCGTGCCTTGCATTCCGTTACCCTTTCCTTGCCTTGACGTGCCTTCCCTTCCGGTACCCTTGCCTGGCCTTGTCTTAACTTTGCGTTGCCTTGCGTTGCGTTGCGTTGCCTTAGCCTTGCTTTGCCTTGAATTACCTTGCCTTCTGTTACCCTTTCCTTGCCTTGCCGTGCATTGCCTAGCCTTGGGTTGTCGTGCCTTAGCATTGTCTCCCCTTGCCTCAGCCTTGCTTGGCTTGCCTTGCCTTAACCTTGCCTTTCTTTGCGTTGCCTTGTCTTATCCTTGCCTTGCCTTGCCTTGCCTTGTCTTTCCCATGCCTTGCCGTCCTTTCCGTTACCATTTCCTTGCCTTGGTTTGCCTTTCATTGCCGTGATTTCTGTTACCCTTTCCTGGCCTTGCCTTAATTTTGCATTGCCTTGCGTTGCCATGCCTTAGCCTTGCGTTGCCTTGCCTTAGCCTTGCGTTGCCTTGCCGTGCTTTGCAGTCCGTTACACTTTCCTTGCCTTGCCGTGCCTTCCCTTCCGTTACCATTGTCTTGCCATGCATTCCGTTACCCTTGCCTTGCCGTGCCTTGCCTTTTCCTTCCCTTGCCTTGCCGTGCCTTCCCTTACCCTTACGTTGCCTTGCCGTGCATTGCCCAGCCATGTGTTGCCTTGGCCTTTCCTTGACTTGCCGTGCCGTGCCTTCCGTTACCCTAGCCTTGTCTTGCTTTGCCTTCTGTTCCGTTACCCTTTGCTTGACTTGCCTTGCATTGTCTAGCCTTGCGTTGTCGTGCCTTAGCCTTGAATCCCCCTGCCTTAGCCTTGTGGTCCTGCCTTCCCTTAACCTGCCCTTGGATGGCATTCCCTTGCCTTTGCCTTTCCTTACCTTGCCTTGCCTTGTTTTCTGTTACCCTTTCCTTGCTTTGCCGGGCGTTGCCTTGTCCTTCCCTTGCCTTGCCTTGCCTTGCTTTGCCTTGCCTTTTCGTGCCTTCTGTTACCCTTTCCTTGCCTTGCTGTGCCTTCCCTTACCCTTTCCTTGCCTTGCTTTGCCTTGCATTGCCTTGCCTTCTGTTACCCTTTCCTTGCCTTGCCGTGCATTGCCTAGCCTTGCGTTGTCGTGACTTAGCCTTGTCCCCCCTTGCCTCAGCCTTGCTTGGCTTGCCTTGCCTTAACCTTGCCTTGCTTTGCGTTGCCTTGCCTTATTCTTGCCTTGTCTTGCCTTGCCTTGCCTTGTCTTTCCCTTGCCTTGCTGTGCCTTCAGTTACCCTTGCCTTGCCTTGCTTTTCCTTGCCTTGCCTTGGTTCCGTTACCCTTTCCTTGCCTTGTCTTAACTTTGCCTTACCTTGCGTTGCCTTGCCTTTGCCTTGCCTTGCCTGGCCGTGCCTTGCATTTCGTTACCATTTCCTTACCTTGCCTTGCCTTGCATTCCTTTAACCTTTCCTTGCCTTGCCTTGCCTTGCATTCCGTTAAACTTTCCTTGCCTTGCCGTCCATTGCCTAGCCTTGTGTTGTCGTGCATTAGCTTTGTCTCCCCTTGCCTTAACCGTGGTTGTCTTGCATTCCTTTAAGCTGGCCTTGCATGGCATTGCCTTGCCATAGCCTTGCCTTTCCTTGCCTTGCCTTGCCATGTCCTTCCCTTGCCTTGCCGTCCCTTCCGTTAAACTTGTCTTGCCTTGCCGTGCCTTACTTTACCCTTGCCTTCCTTGCTTTGTCTTGCCATGCCTTGTCTTCCGTTACCCTTTCCTTGCCTTATCCGTGCATTGCCTAGCCTTGCATCGTCTTTCCGTAGCCTTGCCTTGCATTCCGTTACCCTTTCTTAGCATTGTCGTGCATTGCCTAGCCTTGCGTTGCCTTGCCGAGCCTTCCGTTACCCTTGTCTTCCATTGCCGTGCCTTGCCTTGTCCTTCCCTTGCCTTGCCGGGCCTTCCGTTACCCTTGCCTTGCCTTGCCTTGCCTTGCCTCCCTTTGCCTTAGCCTTGCGTCGCTTGTGTTGCCTTCACTTTGCATTTCCTTGCGTTGTCTTTCCTCATCTTTGCATTGCCTTGCCGTGCCTTGCCTTGCATTCCGTTCCCCTTTCTTTGCATTGTCGTGCATTGCCTAGCCTTGCCGAGCCTTCTGTTACCCATTCCTTGCCTTCCCGTGCATTGCATAGACTTCCGTTGCCTTGCCTTAACCTTGCCTTTCCTTGCCGTGCCTTCCGTTACCCTTTCCTGGCATTGCCGTGCAATGCCTAGCCTTGTCCTTCCCTTGCCTTGCCATGCCTCCACTTACCCTTCCCTTGCCTTGCTTTGCCTTGCCTTGCTGTGCCTTCCGTTACCCTTATCTTGCCTTGCTTTGCCTGGCATTTCCTTGCTTTCTGTTACCCTTTGCTTGCCTTGCCGTGCATTTTCTAGGGTTGCTTTGTCGTGCCTTAGCCTTGTCTCACCTTGCCTTAGCCTTGCATGGCTTGCCTTGCCTCAACCTTGCCTTGCTTTGCGTTGCTTTGCCGTATACTTGCCTTGCCTTGCCTTGCCTTGTCTTTCCCTTGCCTTGCCTTTCCTTGCGTTACCCTTTCCTTGCCTTGCTTTGCCTTGCATTGCTTTGCCTTCTGTTATCCTTTCCTTGCCTAGCCTTAAATTGACGTTGCCTTATGTTGCCTGGCCTTAGCCTTGCCTTGCCTTGCCGTGCCTTGCCTTCCGTTACCTTTTCCTTGCCTTGCCGTGCCTTGCCTAGCGTTACTCTTTCCTTGCCTTGCCTTAACTTCGCGTTGCCTTGCTTTCCGTCGCGTTGCCTTAGCCTTGCCTTGCCTTACCGTACCTTGCCTTGTCCTTCCGTTTCACTGCCTTGCCTTCAGTTACCCTTCCCTTCCTTTGCTTTGCCTTGCCTTGCCTTGCCTTCCTTTACCCTTTCTTTCTCTTGCTGTGCCTTCTGTTGCCCTTTCCTTGCCTTGATTTGCATTGCATTGCCTTGCCTTCTGTTACCCTTTCCTTGCCTTGCCGCGCATTGCCTCGCCTTGCGTTTTCGTGCCTTAGACTTGTCTCCCCTGGCCTTGCCGAGCCTTCCGTTACCCTTGTCTTGCCTTGCCGTGCCTTCCGTTACACTTGCCTTGCCTTGCCTCCACTTGCCTTGGCCTTGCTTGTCTTGCCTTCCTTTAACCTGGCCTGCATGGCATTGCCTTGCCTAAGCCTTGCCTTACCTTGCCTTGCCGTGCCATGTCCTTCCCTTGCCTTGCCGTTCCTTCCGTTACCCTTGTCTTGCCTTGCCGTGCCTTCCTTTACCCTTGACTTTTCTTGCTTTGCCTTGCCTGTCCTTGCCTTCTGTTACCCTTTCCTTGCATTGCCGTGCATTGCCTAGCCTTCCGTTACCCATTCCTTCCCTGGTCCTTCCCTTGCCTTGCTTTGCCTTGCCTTTTCTTGCCTTCCGTTACCCTTTCCTTGCCTTGCTGTGCCTTCCGTTACCCTTTCCTTGCCTTGCTTTGCCTTGCATTGCCTGGCCTTCTGTTACCCTTTCCTTGCCTTGCCGTGCATTTCCTAGCCTTGCGTTGTCGTGCCTTAGCCTTGTCTCCCCTTGCCTCAGCCTTGCTTGGCTTGCCTTGCCTTAACCTTGCTTGCTTTGCGTTGCCTTGCCTTATCCTTGCCTTGCCTTGCCTTGTCTTTCCTTTGCCTTGCCGTGCCTTCCGTTACCCTTGCCTTGCCTTGCCTTCCGTTACCCTTTCCTTGCCTTGCTTTGCCTTGCATTGCGGTGCTTACTGTTACCGTTTCCTTGCGTTGCCTTAACTTTGCGTTGACTTGCGTTGCCTTGCCTTAGCCTTGCCTTGCCTTGCCGTGCCTTGCTTTCCGTTACCCTTTCCTTGCCGTTCCGTGCCTTCCCTTCTGTTACCCTTTCCTTGCCTTGCCTTAACTTCGCGTTGCCTTGCGTTGCGTTCCCTTAGTCTTGCCTTGCCTTGCCGTGCCTTGCCTTGTCCTTCCCTTGCCTTGCCATGCCTTCAGTTACCCTTGCCTTGCCTTGCTTTGCCTTGCCGTAACTTGCCTTCCGTTACCCTTTCCTTGCCGTGCTTGCCTTCCGTTACCCTTTTCTTGCCTTGCTTTGCCTTGCAATGCCTTGCCTTCTATTACCCTTTCCTTGCCTTGCCGTGCCTTACCTAGCCTTGCGTTGTCGTGCCTTAGCCTTGTCTCCCATTGCCGTAGCCTTGCCTCGCTTGCCTTGCCTTATCCTTGCCTTGCCTTGCCTTCCATTGCCTTCTCTTTCCCGTTGCTTGCCTTGCCTTCGGTTACCCTTTCCTTGCCTTGCCTTAAATTTGCGGTGCCTTGCATTTCCTTGTCTTTGCCTTGAGTTGCCTTACCGTGCCTTGCAGTCCGTTACCCTTTCCTTGCCTTGACGTGCCTTCCCTTCCGGTACCCTTGCCTTGCCTTGTCTTAACTTTGCGTTGCCTTGCGTTGCGTTGCGTTGCCTTAGCCTTGCTTTGCCTTGAATTGCCTTGCCTTCTGTTACCCTTTCCTTGCCTTGCCGTGCATTGCCTAGCCTTGCGTTTTCGTGCCTTAGCATTGTCTCCCCTTGCCTCAGCCTTGCTTGGCTTGCCTTGCCTTAACCTTGCCTTTCTTTGCGTTGCCTTGTCTTATCATTGCCTTGCCTTGCCTTGCCTTGTCTTTCCCATGCCTTGCCGTCCCTTCCGTTACCATTTCCTTGCCTTGCTTTGCCTTGCATTGCCGTGATTTCTGTTACCCTTTCCTGGCCTTGCCTTAATTTTGCATTGCCTTGCGTTGCCATGCCTTAGCCTTGCGTTGCCTTGACTTAGCCTTGCGTTGCCTTGCCGTGCCTTGCAGTCCGTTACACTTTCCTTACCTTGCCGTGCCTTCCCTTCCGTTACCATTGTCTTGCCATGCATTCTGTTACCCTTGCCTTGCCGTGCCTTGCCTTTTCCTTCCCTTGCCTTGCCGTGCCTTCCCTTACCCTTACGTTGCCTTGCCGTGCATTGCCCAGCCATGTGTTGCCTTGGCCTTGCCTTGACTTGCCGTGCCGTGCCTTCCGTTACCCTAGAATTGTCTTGCTTTGCCTTCTGTTCCGTTACCCTTTTCTTGACTTGCTTTTCATTGTCTAGCCTTGCGTTGTCGTGCCTTAGACTTGAATCCCCCTGCCTTAGCCTTGCTGGTCCTGCCTTCCCTTTACCTGCCCTTGCATGGCATTCCCTTGCCTTTGCCTTGCCTTACCTTGCTTTGCCTTGTTTTCTGTTACCCTTTCCTTGCCTTGCCGTGCCTTGCCTTGTCCTTCCCTTGCCTTGCCTTGCCTTGCTTTGCCTTGCCTTTTCGTGCCTTCTGTTACCCTTTCCTTGCCTTGCTGTGCCTTCCCTTACCCTTTCCTTGCCTTGCTTTGCCTTGAATTGCCTTCCCTTCTGTTACCCTTTCCTTGCCTTGCCGTGCATTGCCTAGCCTTGCGTTGTCGTGACTTAGCCTTGTCTCCCCTTGCCTCAGCCTTGCTTGGCTTGCCTTGCCTTAACATTGCCTTGCTTTGCGTTGCCTTGCCTTATTCTTGCCTTGTCTTGCCTTGCCTTGCCTTGTCTTTCCCTTGCCTTGCTGTGCCTTCAGTTACCCTTGCCTTGCCTTGCTTTTCCTTGCCTTGCCTTGGTTCCGTTACCCTTTCCTTGCCTTGTCTTAACTTTGCCTTACCTTGCGTTGCCTTGCCTTTGCCTTGCCTTGCCTGGCCGTGCCTTGCATTTCGTTACCATTTCCTTACCTTGCCTTGCCTTGCATTCCTTTACCCTTTCCTTGCCTTGCCTTGCCTTGCATTCCGTTACACTTTCCTTGCCTTGCCGTCCATTGCCTAGCCTTGTGTTGTCGTGCATTAGCTTTGTCTCCCCTTGCCTTAACCTTGGTTGTCTTGCATTCCTTTAAGCTGGCCTTGCATGGCATTGCCTTGCCATAGCCTTGCCTTTCCTTGCCTTGCCTTGCCATGTCCTTCCCTTGCCTTGCCGTGCCTTCCGTTAACCTTGTCTTGCCTTGCCGTGCCTTACTTTACCCTTTCCTTCCTTGCTTTGTCTTGCCATGCCTTGTCTTCCGTTACCCTTTCCTTGCCTTATCCGTGCATTGCCTAGCCTTGCAACGTCTTTCCTTAGCCTTGCCTTGCATTCCGTTACCCTTTCCTTGCATTGTCGTGCATTGCCTAGCCTTGCGTTGCCTTGCCGAGCCTTCCGTTACCCTTGTCTTCCATTGCCGTGCCTTGCCTTGTCCTTCCCTTGCCTTGCCGGGCCTTCCGTTACCCTTGCCTTGCCTTGCCTTGCCTTGCCTCCCTTTGCCTTAGCCTTGCGTCGGTTGTGTTGCCTTCACTTTGCATTCCTTGCGTTGTCTTTCCTCATCTTTGCATTGCCTTGCCGTGCCTTGCCTTGCATTCCGTTCCCCTTTCTTTGCATTGTCGTGCATTGCCTAGCCTTGCCGAGCCTTCTGTTACCCATTCCTTGCCTTCCCGTGCATTGCATAGCCTTCCGTTGCCTTGCCTTAGCCTTGCCTTTCCTTGCCGTGCCTTCCGTTACCCTTTCCTTGCATTGCCGTGCAATGCCTAGCCTTGTCCTTCCCTTGCCTTGCCATGCCTCCACTTACCCTTCCCTTGCCTTGCTTTGCCTTGCCTTGCTGTGCCTTCCGTTACCCTTATCTTGCCTTGCTTTGCCTGGCATTTCCTTGCTTTCTGTTACTCTTTGCTTGCCTTGCCGTGCATTTTCTAGGGTTGCTTTGTCGTGCCTTAGCCTTGTCTCGCCTTGCCTTAGCCTTGCATGGCTTGCCTTGCCTCAACCTTGCCTTGCTTTGCGTTGCTTTGCCGTATACTTGCCTTGCCTTGCCTTGCCTTGTCTTTCCCTTGCCTTGCCTTTCCTTGTGTTACCCTTTCCTTGCCTTGCTTTGCCTTGCATTGCTTTGCCTTCTGTTATCCTTTCCTTGCCTAGCCTTAAATTGAAGTTGCCTTATGTTGCCTGGCCTTAGCCTTGCCTTGCCTTGCCGTGCCTTGCCTTCCGTTACCTTTTCCTTGCCTTGCCGTGCCTTGCCTAGCGTTACTCTTTCTTTGCCTTGCCTTAACTTCGCGTTGCCTTGCTTTCCGTCGCGTTGCCTTAGCCTTGCCTTGCCTTACCGTGCCTTGCCTTGTCCTTCCCTTTCATTGCCTTGCCTTCAGTTACCCTTCCCTTCCTTTGCTTTGCCTTGCCTTGCCTTGCCTTCCTTTACCCTTTCTTTGTCTTGCTGTGCCTTCAGTTACCCTTTCCTTGCCTTGATTTGCATTGCATTGCCTTGCCTTCTGTTACCCTTTCCTTGCCTTGCCGCGCATTTCCTCGCCTTGCGTTTTCGTGCCTTAGACTTGTCTCCCCTTGCCTTGCCGAGCCTTCCGTTACCCTTGTCTTGCCTTGCCGTGCCTTCCGTTACACTTGCCTTGCCTTGCCTCCACTTGCCTTAGCCTTGCTTGTCTTGCCTTCCTTTAACCTGGCCTTGCATGGCATTGTCTTGCCTAAGCCTTGCCTTACCTTGCCTTGCCGTGCCATGTCCTTCCCTTGCCTTGCCGTTCCTTCCGTTACCCTTGTCTTGCCTTGCCGTGCCTTCCTTTACCCTTGACTTTTCTTGCTTTGCCTTGCCTGTCCTTGCCTTCTGTTACCCTTTCCTTGCATTGCCGTGCATTGCCTAGCCTTCCGTTACCCATTCCTTTCCTGGTCCTTCCCTTGCCTTGCTTTGCCTTGCCTTTTCTTGCCTTCCGTTACCCTTTCCTTGCCTTGCTGTGCCTTCCGTTACCCTTTCCTTTCCTTGCTTTGCCTTCCATTGCCGTGCTTTCTGTAACCGTTTCCTTGCCTTGCCTTAAGTTTGCGTTGACTTCCGTTGCCTTGCCTTAGCCTTGCCTTGCCTTGCCGTGCCTAGCTTTCCGTTACCCTTTCCTTGCCGTTCCGTGCCTTCCCTTCTGTTACCCTTTCCTTGCCTTGCCTTAACTTCGCGTTGCCTCGCGTTGCGTTGCGTTCCCTTAGTCTTGCCTTGCCTTGCCGTGCCTTGCCTTGTCCTTCCCTTGCCTTGCCATGCCTTCAGTTACCCTTGCCTTGCCTTGCTTTGCCTTGCCGTACCTTGACTTCCGTTACCCTTTCCTTGCCGTACTTGCCTTCCGTTACCCTTTTCTTGCCTTGCTTTGCCTTGCAATGCCTTGCCTTCTGTTACCCTTTCCTTGCCTTGCCGTGCCTTACCTAGCCTTGCGTTGTCGTGCCTTAGACTTGTCTCCCATTGCCTTAGCCTTGCCTCGCTTGCCTTGCCTTATCCTTGCCTTGCCTTGCCTTGCATTGCCTTCTCTTTCCCGTGGCTTGCCTTGCCTTTGGTTACCCTTTCCTTGCTTTGCCTTAAATTTGCGTTGCCCTTGCATTTCCTTGTCTTAGCCTTGAGTTGCCTTGCCGTGCCTTGCATTCCGTTACCCTTTCCTTGCCTTGACGTGCCTTCCCTTCCGTTACCCTTGCCTTGCCTTGTCTTAACTTTGCGTTGCCTTGCGTTGCGTTGCGTTGCCTTAGCCTTGCTTTGCCTTGCATTGCCTTGCCTTCTGTTACCCTTTCCTTGCCTTGCCGTGCATTGCCTAGCCTTGGGTTGTCGTGCCTTAGCCTTGTCTCCCCTTGCCTTAGCCTTGCTTGGCTTGCCTTGCCTTAACCTTGCCTTTCTTTGCGTTGCCTTGTCTTATCCTTGCCTTGCCTTGCCTTGCCTTGTCTTTCCCATGCCTTGCCGTCCTTTCCGTTACCATTTCCTTGCCTTGGTTTGCCTTCCATTGCCGTGATTTCTGTTACCCTTTCCTGGCCTTGCCTTAATTTTGCATTGCCTTGCGTTGCCATGCCTTAGCCTTGCGTTGCCTTGCCTTAGCCTTGCGTTGCCTTGCCGTGCCTTGCAGTCCGTTACCATTGTCTTGCCATGCATTCCGTTACCCTTGCCTTGCCGTGCCTTGCCTTGTCCTTCCCTTGCCTTGCTGTGCCTTCCCTTACCCTTACGTTGCCTTGCCGTGCATTGCCCAGCCATGTGTTGCCTTGGCCTTTCCTTGACTTGCCGTGCCGTGCCTTCCGTTACCCTAGCCTTGTCTTGCTTTGCATTCTGTTCCGTTACCCTTTGCTTGACTTGCCTTGCATTGCCTAGCCTTGCGTTGTCGTGCCTTAGCCTTGAATCCCCCTGCCTTAGCCATGCTGGTCTTGCCTTCCCTTAACCTGCCCTTGCATGGCATTCCCTTGCCTTTGCCTTGCCTTACCTTGCCTTGCCTTGTTTCTGTTACCCTTTCCTTGCCTTGCCGTGCGTTGCCTTGTCCTTCCCTTGCCTTGCCTTGCCTTGCTTTGCCTTGCCTTTTCTTGCCTTCTGTTACCCTTTCCTTGCCTTGCCGTGCCTTCCGTTACCCTTTCCTTGCCTTGCTTTGCCTTGCCTTGCCTTGCCTTCTGTTACCCTTTCCTTGCCTTGCCGTGAATTGCCTAGCCTTGCGTTGTCGTGACTTAGCCTTGTCTCCCCTTGCCTTAGCCTTGCTTGGCTTGCCTTGCCTTAACCATGCCTTGCTTTGCGTTGCTTTGCCTTATCCTTGCCTTGTCTTGCCTTGCCTTGCCTTGTCTTTCCCTTGCCTTGCTGTGCCTTCAGTTACCCTTGCCTTGCCTTGCTTTTCCTTGCCTTGCCTTGGTTCCGTTACCCTTTCCTTGCCTTGTCTTAACTTTGCCTTACCTTGCGTTGCCTTGCCTTTGCCTTGCCTTGCCTGGCCGTGCCTTGCATTTCGTTACCATTTCCTTACCTTGCCTTGCCTTGCATTCCTTTACCCTTTCCTTGCCTTGCCTTGCCTTGCATTCCGTTACACTTTCCTTGCCTTGCCGTCCATTGCCTAGCCTTGTGTTGTCATGCATTAGCTTTGTCTCCCCTTGCCTTAACCGTGGTTGTCTTGCATTCCTTTAAGCTGGCCTTGCATGGCATTGCCTTGCCATAGCCTTGCCTTTCCTTGCCTTGCCTTGCCATGTCCTTCCCTTGCCTTGCCGTGCCTTCCGTTAACCTTGTCTTGCCTTGCCGTGCCTTACTTTACCCTTGCCTTCCTTGCTTTGTCTTGCCATGCCTTGTCTTCCGTTACCCTTTCCTTGCCTTATCCGTGCATTGCCTAGCCTTGCATCGTCTTCCGTAGCCTTGCCTTGCATTCCGTTACCCTTTCTTAGCATTGTCGTGCATTGCCTAGCCTTGCGTTGCCTTGCCGAGCCTTCCGTTACCCTTGTCTTCCATTGCCGTGCCTTGCCTTTTCCTTCCCTTGCCTTTCCAGGCCTTCCGTTACCCTTGCCTTGCCTTGCCTTGCCTTGCCTCCCTTTGCCTTAGCCTTGCGTCGGTTGTGTTGCCTTCACTTTGCATTTCCTTGCGTTGTCTTTCCTCATCTTTGCATTGCCTTGCCGTGCCTTGCCTTGCATTCCGTTCCCCTTTCTTTGCATTGTCGTGCATTGCCTAGCCTTGCCGAGCCTTCTGTTACCCATTCCTTGCCTTCCCGTGCATTGCATAGCCTTCCGTTGCCTTGCCTTAGCCTTGCCTTTCCTTGCCGTGCCTTCCGTTACCCTTTCCTTGCATTGCCGTGCAATGCCTAGCCTTGTCCTTCCCTTGCCTTGCCATGCCTTCAGTTACCCTTCCCTTGGCTTGCTTTGCCTTGCCTTGCTGTGCCTTCCGTTACCCTTTTCTTGCCTTGCTTTGCCTGGCATTTCCTTGCTTTCTGTTACCCTTTGCTTGCCTTGCCGTGCATTTTCTAGGGTTGCTTTGTCGTGCCTTAGCCTTGTCTCACCTTGCCTTAGCCTTGCATGGCTTGCCTTGCCTCAACCTTGCCTTGCTTTGCGTTGCTTTGCCGTATACTTGCCTTGCCTTGCCTTGCCTTGTCTTTCCCTTGCCTTGCCTTGCCTTGCGTTACCCTTTCCTTGCCTTGCTTTGCCTTCCATTGCTTTGCCTTCTGTTACCCTTTCCTTGCCTTGCCTTAATTTGGCGTTGATTGCGTTGCCTTGCCTTAGCCTTGCCTTGCCTTGCCGTGCCTTCCCTTCCATTACCTTTTCCTTGACTTGCCGTGCCTTGCCTAGCGTTACTCTTTCCTTGCCTTGCCTTAACTTCGCGTTGCCTTGCTTTCCGTTGCGTTGCCTTAGCCTTGCCTTGCCTTACCGTACCTTGCCTTGTCCTTCCCTTTCATTGCCTTGCTTTCAGTTACCCTTCCCTTCCTTTGCTTTGCCTTGCCTTGCCTTGCCTTCCTTTCCCCTTTCTTTCTCTTGCTGTGCCTTCAGTTACCCTTTCCTTGCCTTGATTTGCATTGCATTGCCTTGCCTTCTGTTACCCTTTCCTTGCCTTGCCGCGCATTGCCCCGCCTTGCGTTTTCGTGCCTTAGACTTGTCTCCCCTTGCCTTGCCGAGCCTTCCGTTACCCTTGTCTTGCCTTGCCGTGCCTTCCGTTACACTTGCCTTGCCTTGCCTCCACTTGCCTTAGCCTTGCTTGTCTTGCCTTCCTTTAACCTGGCCTTGCATGGCATTGCCTTGCCTAAGCCTTTCCTTACCTTGCCTTGCCGTGCCATGTCCTTCCCTTGCCTTGCCGTTCCTTCCGTTACCCTTGTCTTGCCTTGCCGTGCCTTCCTTTACCCTTGACTTTTCTTGCTTTGCCTTGCCTGTCCTTGCCTTCTGTTACCCTTTCCTTGCATTGCCGTGCATTGCCTAGCCTTCCGTTACCCATTCCTTGCCTGGTCCTTCCCTTGCCTTGCTTTGCCTTGCCTTTTCTTGCCTTCCGTTACCCTTTCCTTGCCGTCCTGTGCATTCCGTTACCCTTTCCTTGCCTTGCTTTGCCTTGCATTGCCTGGCCTTCTGTTACCCTTTCCTTGCCTTGCCGTGCATTGCCTAGCCTTGCGTTGTCGTGCCTTAGCCTTGTCTCCCCTTGCCTCAGCCTTGCTTGGCTTGCCTTGCCTTAACCTTGCCTTGCTTTGCGTTGCCTTGCCTTATCCTTGCCTTGCCTTGCCTTGCCTTTTCTTTCCTTTGCCTTGCCGTGCCTTCCGTTACCCTTGCGTTGCCTGGTTTTTCCTTGCCTTGCCTTGCCTTCCGTTACCCTTTCCTTGCCTTTTCTTAACTTTGCGTTACCTTGCGTTGCGTTGCCTTAGCCTTGCATTGCCTTGCATTGCCTTGCCTTCTGTTACCCTTGCCTTGCCATGCATTGCCTAGCCTTGCATTGCTTGCCTTAGCCTTGCCTTGCCTTGCCTTGAATTCCGTTACCCTTTCCTTGTATTGCAGTGCATTGCCTAGCCTTGCGTTGCCTTTCCTTTGCCTTGCCTTGCCTTGCCGTGCCATGTCCTTCCCTTGCCTTTCCGTGCTTTCCGTTACTCTTGTCTTGCCTTGCCGTGCCTTCCTTTACCCTTTCCTTGCCTGGATTTGCCTTGCCTTGCCATGACTTCCGTTACCCTTTCCTTGCCTTATCCGTGCATTGCCTAGCCTTGCATTGTCTTCCCTAAGCCTTGCCTTGCCTTGCCTTGCATTCCTTTACCCTTTGCGTGCATTGCCGTGCATTGCCTAGCGTTGCGTTGCGTTGCCGAGCCTTCCGTTACCCTTGTCTTGCTTGCCGTGCCTTGCGTTGTCCTTAACTTGCCTTGCCGAGCCTTCCGTTACCCTTGTCTTGCCTTGCCGTGCCTTCCATTACCCTTGCCTTGCCTTGCCTCCCTTTGCCTTAGCCTTGCGTCGTTTGTGTTGCCTTCACTTTGCATTGCCTTGCGTTGCCTTTCCTCATCTTTGCATTGCCTTGCCGTGCCTTGACTTCCGTTACCTTGCCTTGCCTTGCCGTACATTGCCTAGCCTTTCGTTGCCTTGCCTTAGCATTGCCGTGCCATGTCGTGCCTTCCCGTGTTCTTCCCTTGCCTTGCCGTGCCTTCCTTTACACTTGTCTTGCCTTGCCGTGCCTTCCTTTACCCTTGCCTAGCCTTGCGTTGCCTTGACGTAGCCTTGCTTTCCTTTCCGTGCCCTGCATTGTCCTTCCCTTGCCTTGCCGTGCCTTCCGTTACACTTCCCTTTCCTTGCTTTGCCTTGCCTTGCGTTTCCTTCCATTACCCTTCCCTTGCCTTGCCGTTCATTGCCTAGCCTTGCGTTGCCTTGCCTTAGGCTTTCATTGCTTTGCCCTGCCTTGCCTTTTCCTTCCCATGCCTTGCCGTCCCTTCCGTTACCCTTGCTTTGCCTTGCTTTGCCTTGCTTTGACTTGCCTTGCCTTGGTTTTCCTTGCCTTGCCTTCCGGTACCCTTTCCTTGCCTTGCTTTCCTTTGCATTGCCTTGCTTTCTGTTACCCTTTCCTTGCCTTGCCTTAACTTTGCGTTGACTTGCGTTACCTTGCCTAAGCCTTGACTTGCCTTGCCGTGTCTTGCCTTCCGATACTCTTTCCTTGCCTTTCCGTACCTTGCCTTCCGTTACCCTTTCCTTGCCTGGCCTTAACTTCGCATTGCCTTGCGTTGCGTTGCGTTGTATAAGCCTTGCCTTGCATTTCCTTGCCCTGCCTTGCCTTGTCCTTCCCTTGCCTTGCCATGCCTTCAGTTACCCTTGCCTTGCCTTGCTTTGCCTTGCCTTGCCTTCCGTTATGCTTTCCTTGCCTTGCTGTGCCTTCCGTTACCCTTTTCTTGCCTTGCTTTGCCTTGCATTGCCTTGCCTTCTGTTACCCTATTCTTGCATTGCCGTGCATTGCCTAGCCTTGCGTTGTCGATCCTTAGCCTTGTCTCCCCTTGCCTTAGCCTTGCTTGGCTTGCCTTTCCTTAACTTTCCCTTGCTTTGCGTTGGCTTGCCTAATCCTTTCCTTGCCTTGCCTTGCTTTGCCTTGTCTTTCTCTTGCCTTGCCGTGCCTTCCGTTACCCTTGCCTTGCCTTGCTTTTCCGTGCCTTGCCTTGCCTTTCGTTACCCTTTCCTTGCCTTGCTTTGCCTTGCATTGCGGTGCTTACTGTTACCGTTTCCTTGCGTTGCCTTAACTTTGCGTTGACTTGCGTTGCCTTGCCTTAGCCTTGCCTCGCCTTGCCGTGCCTTGGTTTCCATTACCCTTTCCTTGCCGTTCCGTTCCTTCCCTTCTGTTACCCTTTCCTTGCCTTGCCTTAACTTCGCGTTGCCTTGCGTTGCGTTGCGTTCCCTTAGTCTTGCCTTGCCTTGCCGTGCCTTGCCTTGTCCTTCCCTTGCCTTGCTATGCCTTCAGTTACCCTTGCCTTGCCTCGCTTTGCCTTGCCGTGCCTTGCCTTCCGTTACCCTTTAATTGCCTTGCTTTGCCTTCCGTTACCCTTTTCTTGCCTTGCATTGCCTTGCAATGCCTTGCCTTCTGTTACCCTTTCCTTGCCTTGCCGTGCCTTACCTAGCCTTGCGTTGGCGTGCCTTAGCCTTGTCTCTCATTGCCGTAGCCTTGCTTCGCTTGCCTTGCCTTATACTTGCCTTGCCTTGCCTTGTCTTTCCCGTGCCTTGCCTTGCCTTCGGTTACCCTTTCCTTGCCTTGCCTTAACTTTGCGTAGCCTTGCGCTTCCTTGTCTTAGCCCTGAGTTGCCTTGCCGTGCCTTGCATTCCGTTACCCTTTCCTTGCCTTGACGTGCCTTCCCTTCCGGTACCCTTGCATTGCCTTGTCTTAACTTTGCGTTGACTTGCGTTGCATTGCGTTGCCTTAGCCTTGCTTTGCCTTGAATTGCCTTGCCTTCTGTTACCCTTTCCTTGCCTTGCCGTGCATTGCCTAGCCTTGCGTTGTCGTGCCTTAGCATTGTCTCCCCTTGCCTCAGCCTTGCTTGGCTTGCCTTGCCTTAACCTTGCCTTGCTTTGCGTTGCCTTGTCTTATCCTTGCCTTCCCTTACCTTGCCTTGTCTTTCCCATGCCTTGCAGTCCCTTCCGTTACCAATTCCTTCCCTTGCTTTGCCTTGCATTTCCGTGCTTTCTGTTACCCTTTCCTGGCCTTGCCTTAATTTTGCATTGCCTTGCGTTGCCATGCATTAGCCTTGCGTTGCCTTGCCTTAGCCTTACGTTGCCTTGCCGTGCCTTGCAGTCAGTTACCCTTTCCTTGCCTTGCCGTGCCTTCCCTTCCGTTACCATTGTCTTGCCATGCATTCCTTTACCCTTGCCTTGCCGCGCCTTCCCTTTTACTTCCCTTGCCTTGCCGTGCCTTCCCTTACCCTTACGTTGCCTTGCCGTGCATTGCCCAGCCATGTGTTGCCTTCGCCTTTCCTTGATTTGCCGTGCCGTGCCTTCAGTTACCCTAGCCTTGTCTTGCTTTGCCTTCTGTTCCGTTACCCTTTGCTAGACTTGCCTTGCATTGTCTAGCTTTGCGTTGTCGTGCCTTAGGCTTGAATCCCCCTGCCTTAGCCTTGCTGGTCCTGCCTTCCCTTAACCTGCCCTGGGATGGCATTCCCTTGCCTTTGCCTTGCCTTACCTTGCCTTGCCTTTTTTTCTGTTACCCTTTCCTTGCTTTGCCGTGCGTTGCCTTTTCCTTCCCTTGCCTTGCCTTGCCTTGCTTTGCCTTGCCTTTTCTTGCCTTCTGTTACCCTTTCCTTGCCTTGCTGTGCCTTCCCTTACCCTTTCCTTGCCTTGCTTTGCCTTGCATTGCCTTGCCTTCTGTTACCCTTTCCTTGCCTTGCCGTGCATTGCCTAGCCTTGCGTTGTCGTGCCTTAGCCTTGTCTCCCCTTGCCTCAGCCTTGCTTGTCTTGCCTTGCCTTAACCTTGCCTTGCTTTGCGTTGCCTTGCCTTATTCTTGCCTTGTCTTGCCTTGCCTTGCCTTGTCTTTCCCTTGCCTTGCTGTGCCTTCAGTTACACTTGCCTTGCCTTGCTTTTCCTTGCCTTGCCTTGGTTCCGTTACCCATTCCTTGCCCTGTCTTAACTTTGCCTTACCTTGCGTTGCCTTGCCTTTGCCTTGCCTTGCCTGGCCGTGCCTTGCATTTCGTTACCATTTCCTCACCTTGCCTTGCCTTGCATTCCTTTACCCTTTCCTTGCCTTGCCTTGCCTTGCATTCCGTTACACTTTCCTTGCCTTGCCGTCCATTGCCTAGCCTTGTGTTGTCGTGCATTAGCTTTGTCTCCCCTTGCCTTAACCGTGGTTGTCTTGCATTCCTTTAAGCTGGCCTTGCATGGCATTGCCTTGCCATAGCCTTGCCTTTCCTTGCCTTGCCTTGCCATGTCCTTCCCTTTCCTTGCCGTGCCTTCCGTTAAACTTGTCTTGCCTTGCCGTGCCTTACTTTACCCTTGCCTTCCTTGCTTTGTCTTGCCATGCCTTGTCTTCCGTTACCCTTTCCTTGCCTTATCCGTGCATTGCCTAGCCTTGCATCGTCTTTCCTTAGCCTTGCCTTGCATTCCGTTACCCTTTCCTTGCATTGTCGTGCATTGCCTAGCCTTGCGTTGCCTTGCCGAGCCTTCCGTTACCCTTGTCTTCCATTGCCGTGCCTTGCCTTGTCCTTCCCTTGCCTTGCCGGGCCTTCCGTTACCCTTGCCTTGCCTTGCCTTGCCTTGCCTCCCTTTGCCTTAGCCTTGCGTCGGTTGTGTTGCCTTCACTTTGCATTTCCTTGCGTTGTCTTTCCTCATCTTTGCATTGCCTTGCCGTGCCTTGCCTTGCATTCCGTTCCCCTTTCTTTGCATTGTCGTGCATTGCCTAGCCTTGCCGAGCCTTCTGTTACCCATTCCTTGCCTTCCCGTGCATTGCATAGCCTTCCGTTGCCTTGCCTTAGCCTTGCCTTTCCTTGCCGTGCCTTCCGTTACCCTTTCCTTGCATTGCCGTGCAATGCCTAGCCTTGTCCTTCCCTTGCCTTGCCATGCCTCCACTTACCCTTCCCTTGCCTTGCTTTGCCTTGCCTTGCTGTGCCTTCCGTTACCCTTATCTTGCCTTGCTTTGCCTGGCATTTCCTTGCTTTCTGTTACTCTTTGCTTGCCTTGCCGTGCATTTTCTAGGGTTGCTTTGTCGTGCCTTAGCCTTGTCTCACCTTGCCTTAGCCTTGCATGGCTTGCCTTGCCTCAACCTTGCCTTGCTTTGCGTTGCTTTGCTGTATACTTGCCTTGCCTTGCCTTGCCTTGTCTTTCCCTTGCCTTGCCTTTCCTTGCGTTACCCTTTCCTTGCCTTGCTTTGCCTTGCATTGCTTTGCCTTCTGTTATCCTTTCCTTGCCTAGCCTTAAATTGACGTTGCCTTATGTTGCCTTGCCTTAGCCTTGCCTTGCCTTGCCGTACCTTGCCTTCCGTTACCTTTTCCTTGCCTTGCCGTGCCTTGCCTAGCGTTACTCTTTCCTTGCCTTGCCTTAACTTCGCGTTGCCTTGCTTTCCGTTGCGTTGCCTTAGCCTTGCCTTGCCTTACCGTACCTTGCCTTGTCCTTCCCTTTCATTGCCTTGCTTTCAGTTACCCTTCCCTTCCTTTGCTTTGCCTTGCCTTGCCTTGCCTTCCTTTCCCCTTTCTTTCTCTTGCTGTGCCTTCAGTTACCCTTTCCTTGCCTTGATTTGCATTGCATTGCCTTGCCTTCTGTTACCCTTTCCTTGCCTTGCCGCGCATTGCCCCGCCTTGCGTTTTCGTGCCTTAGACTTGTCTCCCCTTGCCTTGCCGAGCCTTCCGTTACCCTTGTCTTGCCTTGCCGTGCCTTCCGTTACACTTGCCTTGCCTTGCCTCCACTTGCCTTAGCCTTGCTTGTCTTGCCTTCCTTTAACCTGGCCTTGCATGGCATTGCCTTGCCTAAGCCTTTCCTTACCTTGCCTTGCCGTGCCATGTCCTTCCCTTGCCTTGCCGTTCCTTCCGTTACCCTTGTCTTGCCTTGCCGTGCCTTCCTTTACCCTTGACTTTTCTTGCTTTGCCTTGCCTGTCCTTGCCTTCTGTTACCCTTTCCTTGCATTGCCGTGCATTGCCTAGCCTTCCGTTACCCATTCCTTGCCTGGTCCTTCCCTTGCCTTGCTTTGCCTTGCCTTTTCTTGCCTTCCGTTACCCTTTCCTTGCCGTCCTGTGCATTCCGTTACCCTTTCCTTGCCTTGCTTTGCCTTGCATTGCCTGGCCTTCTGTTACCCTTTCCTTGCCTTGCCGTGCATTGCCTAGCCTTGCGTTGTCGTGCCTTAGCCTTGTCTCCCCTTGCCTCAGCCTTGCTTGGCTTGCCTTGCCTTAACCTTGCCTTGCTTTGCGTTGCCTTGCCTTATCCTTGCCTTGCCTTGCCTTGCCTTTTCTTTCCTTTGCCTTGCCGTGCCTTCCGTTACCCTTGCGTTGCCTGGTTTTTCCTTGCCTTGCCTTGCCTTCCGTTACCCTTTCCTTGCCTTTTCTTAACTTTGCGTTACCTTGCGTTGCGTTGCCTTAGCCTTGCATTGCCTTGCATTGCCTTGCCTTCTGTTACCCTTGCCTTGCCATGCATTGCCTAGCCTTGCATTGCTTGCCTTAGCCTTGCCTTGCCTTGCCTTGAATTCCGTTACCCTTTCCTTGTATTGCAGTGCATTGCCTAGCCTTGCGTTGCCTTTCCTTTGCCTTGCCTTGCCTTGCCGTGCCATGTCCTTCCCTTGCCTTTCCGTGCTTTCCGTTACTCTTGTCTTGCCTTGCCGTGCCTTCCTTTACCCTTTCCTTGCCTGGATTTGCCTTGCCTTGCCATGACTTCCGTTACCCTTTCCTTGCCTTATCCGTGCATTGCCTAGCCTTGCATTGTCTTCCCTAAGCCTTGCCTTGCCTTGCCTTGCATTCCTTTACCCTTTGCGTGCATTGCCGTGCATTGCCTAGCGTTGCGTTGCGTTGCCGAGCCTTCCGTTACCCTTGTCTTGCTTGCCGTGCCTTGCGTTGTCCTTAACTTGCCTTGCCGAGCCTTCCGTTACCCTTGTCTTGCCTTGCCGTGCCTTCCATTACCCTTGCCTTGCCTTGCCTCCCTTTGCCTTAGCCTTGCGTCGTTTGTGTTGCCTTCACTTTGCATTGCCTTGCGTTGCCTTTCCTCATCTTTGCATTGCCTTGCCGTGCCTTGACTTCCGTTACCTTGCCTTGCCTTGCCGTACATTGCCTAGCCTTTCGTTGCCTTGCCTTAGCATTGCCGTGCCATGTCGTGCCTTCCCGTGTTCTTCCCTTGCCTTGCCGTGCCTTCCTTTACACTTGTCTTGCCTTGCCGTGCCTTCCTTTACCCTTGCCTAGCCTTGCGTTGCCTTGACGTAGCCTTGCTTTCCTTTCCGTGCCCTGCATTGTCCTTCCCTTGCCTTGCCGTGCCTTCCGTTACACTTCCCTTTCCTTGCTTTGCCTTGCCTTGCGTTTCCTTCCATTACCCTTCCCTTGCCTTGCCGTTCATTGCCTAGCCTTGCGTTGCCTTGCCTTAGGCTTTCATTGCTTTGCCCTGCCTTGCCTTTTCCTTCCCATGCCTTGCCGTCCCTTCCGTTACCCTTGCTTTGCCTTGCTTTGCCTTGCTTTGACTTGCCTTGCCTTGGTTTTCCTTGCCTTGCCTTCCGGTACCCTTTCCTTGCCTTGCTTTCCTTTGCATTGCCTTGCTTTCTGTTACCCTTTCCTTGCCTTGCCTTAACTTTGCGTTGACTTGCGTTGCTAGCCTTAGCCTTGCCTTGCCGTGCCTTCCGTTACACTTCCCTTGCCTTGCTTTGCCTTGCCTTGCGTTTCCTTCCATTACCCTTCCCTTGCCTTGCCGTTCATTGCCTAGCCTTGCGTTGCCTTGCCTTAGGCTTTCATTGCTTTGCCCTGCCTTGCCTTTTCCTTCCCATGCCTTGCCGTCCCTTCCGTTACCCTTGCCTTGCCTTGCTTTGCCTTGCTTTGACTTGCCTTGCCTTGGTTTTCCTTGCCTTGCCTTCCGGTACCCTTTCCTTGCCTTGCTTTCCTTTGCATTGCCTTGCTTTCTGTTACCCTTTCCTTGCCTTGCCTTAACTTTGCGTTGACTTGCGTTACCTTGCCTAAGCCTTGACTTGCCTTGCCGTGTCTTGCCTTCCGATACTCTTTCCTTGCCTTTCCGTACCTTGCCTTCCGTTACCCTTTCCTTGCCTGGCCTTAACTTCGCATTGCCTTGCGTTGCGTTGCGTTGTATAAGCCTTGCCTTGCATTTCCTTGCCCTGCCTTGCCTTGTCCTTCCCTTGCCTTGCCATGCCTTCAGTTACCCTTGCCTTGCCTTGCTTTGCCTTGCCTTGCCTTCCGTTATGCTTTCCTTGCCTTGCTGTGCCTTCCGTTACCCTTTTCTTGCCTTGCTTTGCCTTGCATTGCCTTGCCTTCTGTTACCCTATTCTTGCATTGCCGTGCATTGCCTAGCCTTGCGTTGTCGATCCTTAGCCTTGTCTCCCCTTGCCTTAGCCTTGCTTGGCTTGCCTTTCCTTAACTTTCCCTTGCTTTGCGTTGGCTTGCCTAATCCTTTCCTTGCCTTGCCTTGCTTTGCCTTGTCTTTCTCTTGCCTTGCCGTGCCTTCCGTTACCCTTGCCTTGCCTTGCTTTTCCGTGCCTTGCCTTGCCTTTCGTTACCCTTTCCTTGCCTTGCTTTGCCTTGCATTGCGGTGCTTACTGTTACCGTTTCCTTGCGTTGCCTTAACTTTGCGTTGACTTGCGTTGCCTTGCCTTAGCCTTGCCTCGCCTTGCCGTGCCTTGGTTTCCATTACCCTTTCCTTGCCGTTCCGTTCCTTCCCTTCTGTTACCCTTTCCTTGCCTTGCCTTAACTTCGCGTTGCCTT